>NC_079396.1:28526910-28631910 GCF_029220125.1 Pseudoliparis swirei
ACGGTCGCCCACGTTCCCACGATCGTCCACAACGGAGCGGCCAAGGTCACGCTGCCCTCAGCGATCCAGATCGTCAACGGCTCCGGAGCGCTGCCGATGCTCAAGACTCCCGTCACACAGGTGGGGGGGGGGCGGGGGAGAAAAGACGAGATATATATATATATACATTTTTTGTTGTTATTTCTCTCTCTATATATAAATATATATGTATAGATATTTTTTTTAATTTTTAGATATTTTTATTTTGATATATATACATATATGTATATAGATATTTTTTTATATATTTATTTTGAGATATATATGTATAGATATGTATATAGATATATTTGTTCTATTTACATGTGTTGATATATTTATTTTGAGATATATATGTATAGATATTTTTTTCACATTTTTTTTTTTGATATATATATTTTAAATAATTATTTCTTTATTTTTATATGTGTAATTTTAATACATATATTAATTTTTGTATAATGTTTTTTATTTAATTTAAAAATAAAATGTGAATAACAGGAATAAATGCACGAGCAATAAAAAGAAATACTGCCATCCAAACAGGAAGGAAGTGGTTCTGTCCTAAAGCCCGCCCCTCGGTCAATCTGATTGGCTGGTTGGAGCTGAATACTTTACAGACAGCGGTCCGACAGGAAAACATTCATTTAATAATTGTCCTTGTGTAATATTCTCTTCCTCCAGGTGGTCTCGGTGGTCCAGAGCAGGAGCCATCATCAGTCGACGCCGATCGCCTCCTTCTCCATCGCCAAAAACCTCCCCAAGGTAAGACCTGTATGATGAGTTCAGTGACTTGATGAAGGGGCGGTCCGTTTGAAGCCCCTCCCCCGCTCTGCTCCCCCAGGTGATGATTCCTCTGAGCAGCATCCCCACCTACAGCGCCTCCATGGACTCCTCCTCCTTCCTGAAGACCTCCTTCAGCAAGTTCCCGTACCCCACGAAGGCGGAGCTCTGCTACCTGACGGTGGTCACCCGGTTCCCCGAGGAGCAGATCAAGATCTGGTTCACCGCCCAGAGGCTGAAGCAAGGCATCAGCTGGTCGCCGGAGGAGATCGAGGAGGCGCGGCGCAAGATGTTCAACACCATCATCCAGACCGGCGCCGCGGCGCCGCAGCACACCATCACGGTGGGGATCCCCCACATCCTGCGGGGCTCGCTGCTCGGCCAGGGCGGCGTGATCATCACGCAGCCGATGGTGGCGAGCGGCCTCCAGGTGGGCGGCGCCCCCGTGGCCCTGGCGCTCACGCCGAAGCCCCAGGCGGCGGCGCGGCCCGCCATGCACGTCCGACCGGCCGCGGCGCCGGCGCCGGACAAAGGCGTCGTGGCGGCGGCGGCGGCGGGGACGGCGGGCGGCGGCGGCGGCAGCCGGAGCGGGAGAGTGGGCTCCATCATTGCCGGCGGCAACGCCAGCGTCATCAGCCTCAGCCTCGCCAACGCCGCGCTCAGCAACGGACAACACGGCGCCGCCGAGCGCAGCAACGAGAGCGGCGGCGTCATCGTGAAGGACGACCACAAAGGCGCCGCCGGCCAGCGGAGGCCAGACGGCGTCCTCGGGAAGAGAGGCGCCGCCGCGGAGGACGTGGAGCCCGACACCGGCGGCGCCTCGCCGGCCCTCGCCACGGAGGAGGCGTCGTCGCCCGCCTCCGAGTCGTCCCCCGCGTCCCCGGCGGCGGGCTCTCCGCCGCCCGCCGGCGCCTTCCTGGACGCGACCTTCTGCCGCGGGAAGAAGTCCCCGGAGCAGCTCGCAGCGCTGAAGGACAGCTTCCTGCGCGCCCAGTTCCCCGACCAGGAGGAGGTGGCGCGCCTCCTGGCGCACACGGGGCTCACGGTGCGGGAGGTCCGCAAGTGGTTCAGCGACCGCCGCTACCACTTCCGGAACCTCAAGGGCGTGCGCTCCGGCGGCGTCCAGGGGAAGTCCGGCGGCGGCGAGGAGCCGTCCGAGAGCGCCGGGACGCCGCAGCACGGCTCGGCGCCGCTGAGCCCGACGGCGCCGCAGACTCCCACCTCTCCCACCACGCCGTCCCGGAGGCTCCCCAGACCGCCGTCTCCGGATTTCACGGCGATCCGCTACAAGGAGAGAGAACCGCACCAGGTGACGCGCGCTGCAGTACCAGCATCTGACCACTAGGGCGACAAAAGAAGCAAATAATGAATAATTACATGAGAGAACAGCGGCTATAGATATTTGTTTCTATTTTTATTTTTTTATATATATATATATTAAATATGTATTTATTTTTATATGTATACTTTTTTCTATTTATATATATTTATAAAATATGTATTTATGAAGGCAAGACGTAACAAATAGTATAAAAACTATGGATCATATCTTTGGATAAAAGTAATTTCAGACCTGGAATCAGTTTTTATTTTGATAATTAACTCGGTTCTCTCGGTTCTCCCGGTTCTCCCGGTTCTCGTCTCGTGACCTTTCCCCGGTCCCCAGGTCAAGGCGCTGGAGGGCAGCTTCCTGCGGGACTCTGAGCCGGCGGGAGAGGAAGTGGACCGACTGCGGTCCGAGACCAAGATGACCCGGAGGGAGATCCACGGCTGGTTCGCCGACAGGAGGAAGCGAGTGGCGGTCGAGAAGAAGAAGGAGGAGGCGCAGCGGGCGATGATGGCGGCGGCCGGGGAGGAGCGGCAGAAGGAGGACGGCTCGGCGGAGCTGAAGGTCAACCCCATCAAGATCAACCTGAAGATGCTCAAGGTCACGGAGGCCAGCGGGAAGCCGGAGGGCGAGGCCTCGGACGGCCCGCCGCCCGCCTCCTCCTCCTCCTCCCCCTCCCCGAAGCCGGCGGCGGTCCGCGGGAAGAAGACGGCGGCGCAGCTGCAGGCGCTGAAGGCGGTGTACGCCCGCACGCAGTGGCCCAGCGCCGCCCAGTACGACGCCATGCTGGCGGCCACCGCGCTGGCCCGGCCCGAGGTGGTGCGCTGGTTCGGGGACTGCCGCTACGTCCAGAAGAACGGGCAGCTGAAGTGGCTGGAGGCCTTCCAGACCTCGGCGCTGGAGGAGGAGCTGCAGAAGGGGAGCGCGGGGGAGGTGCTGCAGGCGCACTACGACGCCCACGGCAGGCCGGAGGAGGCGCAGGTAACTCAGCTCAAAGTTATTAATATATATGTATATTAATATACATGTATATATGTATATATATAATATGTATATTTTATATATATATATTCATGTGTATATATATATAATATGTATATTATATATATATTTTATATATATATGTATATTTTATATATATATATATTTTATATACACATGTGTATATATAAATTATGTATATTTTATATATTAATAGACGTGTGTATATATATATATATAATATGTATATTATATGTATATTGTATATATATATTTTGTATATTCATGGGTATATATATAATATGTATATTATATATATATATATATTTTAAATATAGATATATTTTATATATATATATACAGGACTGTCTCAGAAAATTAGAATATTGTGATAAAGTTCTTTATTTTCTGTAATGCAATTAAAAAAACAAAAATGTCATGCATTCTGGATTCATTACAAATCAACTGAAATATTGCAAGCCTTTTATTCTTTTAATATTGCTGATTATGGCTTACAGCTTAAGAAAACTCTAAAATCCTATCTCATAAAATTTTAATATTTCCTCAGACCAAGTAAAAAAAAAAGATTTATAACAGCTGAGTGTTTGTCAAGGCTCAGGAAACCCTTGCAGGTGTTTCGAGTTAATTAGACAATTCAAGTGATTTGTTTAATACCCTACTAGTATACTTTTTCATGATATTCTAATATTTAGAGATAGGATATTTGAGTTTTCTTAAGCTGTAAGCCATAATCAGCAATATTAAAAGAATAAAAGGCTTGCAATATTTCAGTTGATTTGTAATGAATCCAGAATGCATGACATTTTTGTTTTTTTAATTGCATTACAGAAAATAAAGAACTTCATCACAATATTCTAATTTTCTGAGACAGTCCTGTATAGATATTTTTTTATATTAATAGACACGTGTGTATATATATATAATATGTATATTTTATAGATGTTTTTTTATATATAGATATTTTATACATACACAATATACAAATTATCGTTATATATGTATTAAATATATATATTAAATATTGATATATTAAACATATATATTATATATATACATATTAAATATATATATATACATATTTAATATATATATATATAAAATATATTTGATATATATACACATATATTTAATATATAAATATTTAATAAATATATTTAATACATATATAACTATAATTTATATATATGTAATACATTATTAAATATTATGGGATTGATGAGTTATTTCGTGTTTTATTTACTTTAATTCCCTTTAACTATATTTATATATTTATTATCTCCTGTATTCGTCTAGTGGATGTGTTCTTGTATTTATTTGTGGTTCTCCTGCAGCTTCAGGATCTGGCTCTGAGCTGCGGCTCCACGGCCGACTTGGTGCGACATTGGTTCTCCTCCAAGGCGCCGCCGCCCCGGCTGGAGCCATCAACAACAACAACAACAACAATAACAACAACAGCGACCGCCGCCGCTCACAGGAAAGAACCAAGAGCCGTCGCACCGAGAGCAGGGGGAGGAGCGGAGGAAGGGAAGGAGAAGGCGGGGGAGGAGGAGAAGAAGCTGGAGAAGGCGGGGGAGGAACAAGTGGAGAAGAAGAAGGAGGAGAAAAAGAAGAAGGAGGAGGAGGAGAAGCTGGAGAAGGCAGGGGAGGAACAAGTGGAGAAGAAGGAGGAGGAGAAGGAGGAGGAGGAGAAGAAGGAGGGGGAGGAGGAGAAGAAGCTGGAGAAGGCGGGGGAGGAACAAGTGGGGAAGAAGGAGGAGGAGAAGGAGGAGAGGGAGGAGAAGAAGAAGAAGGAGGAGGAGAAGGAGGAGGAAAAGAAGAAGGAGGGGGAGGAGGAGAAGAAGCTGGAGAAGGCGGGGGAGGAACAAGTGGAGAAGAAGGAGAAGGAGAAGGAGGAGAAGGAGGGGGAGGAGGAGAAGAAGAAGAAGGAGGAGAAGGAGGAGGGGGAGGAGGAGAAGAAGAAGAAGGAGGAGAAGGAGGTGTCCAGCGTCGTCGCCGTAGAAGCTGAGGAGCTCCAGACGAGATAGAATCTCCTTGACGGTAAAAATGAAACGTTTAAATAAAAGATGGACGAAGAGATTCTCACACATTGTAGCCAACGATGATGACGTCATGATTATTATGATGTTATGACGTCATGATTATTATGATGCTATGATTATTATGACGTCATGACGATATGATTATGATGACGTCATGATTATTATGATGTTATGATGTCATGATTATGATGATGTTATGACGTCATGATTATTATGATGTTATGATTATTATGACGTCATGACATCAATGATTGATTTGCTGATCCATCCGAAGGTAAAAAGAATAATAATAAATCCACTGAGTGTTTATAACCCGATGACAGTAAACACATATTTATATCATTAGATATATTTATCTATGAATAAACTTACTGTTGTGCGCAACAGGATCCCAACAGGATCGTAGCATAAGAGGAAAATCATTTTTAAATTCATGCCTGGGAAACAATCCGGCAAATAAAAAGCTGGAGCCCGTTGTCACGGCGACGCCGTCATTCATCGGCTCGTTTTGTTTTTACAGGAACCGGCTGAAGACGTCCCCCCCCCCCTGTGTGAGATGGACACTAAGGCCACTACCCCTGTGTGAGATGGACACTAAGGCCACTACCCCTCCTGTGTGAGATGGACACTAAGGCCACTCCCCCCTCCTGTGTGAGATGGACACTAAGGCCACTCCCCCTGTGTGAGATGGACACTAAGGCCACTACCCCCTGTGTGAGATGGACACTAAGGCCACTACCCCCTGTGTGAGATGGACACTAAGGCCACTACCCCCCCCTCCCTGTGTGAGATGGACACTAAGGCCACTACCCCCCCCTCCCTGTGTGAGATGGACACTAAGGCCACTCCCCCCCCCCCCTGTGTGAGATGGACACTAAGGCCACTACCCCCCCCCCCACTCCCTCCTTCCCGTCCGCCATTTTCCTTTTCCAAGTTCCAGTGGAGGCTGACGGGGGGGGGGGGGGTGAGAACATTTCTCTGCCCGCTGTGATGGGAGAAAGGAAGGAGGAAAGAAGGGGGAGGAGGGAAGGAAGGGAGACGGCCCTCTGAGGATCGACGGCACTCAAACACTTTGACTTGGCGCTCAGCTTCAAGTGGAGCGGCGCTGACCTTCATCACATCTTCTTTCTCCTCGCGTCTCCTTTCTGATCTGTACATATTTAGGTTAAATAAGACTTTAGGAAGGGAGGGGGGGGGCATCCAAAGAGGGCAAGCACCCTGTTGTGTTTTAAAGACATTAAAAGAAGAAGAGGAAGAAGAGGAAGAACACGGTATGTAGACTTCATGGTCTTCTTCACAACGTTTGTTTTTATGGAACTTTTCCTACGAAAAATAAAATTTTTGACTGTAGAAGAACTTCCGTATTTTAGGCTCGATGTATAATTTTTACAGATGTTATTTGCAGAATAAAAACAGAATGTAAAAAAAGGTGAGTCTTTCCTCGTTAACAGCTCAAAACATGAAATATCAGAAATGTCACTTCCTGGAGGAGCAGGGAAAAGATTCAGCTCAAAGCCATTAATATATATATATATTAATATATATTATATGCATATTTTATATATTTAAAAAAAATGTATTTATACATGTGTGTATATATATATATATATATATATATATAGTTTATATATACACTACCGTTCAAAAGTTTGGGATCACTTAGAAATGACTTTATTTTTCAAAGAAAAGCATTGTTTTTTCAATAAAGATAACATTCATCAGAAATACACTCTACATTGTTAATGTGGTAAATGACTATTCTAGGTGGAAACGTCTGGTTTCTAATGACATATCTCCAGAGGTGTATAGAGGCCCTTTTACAGCAACTATCACTCCAGTGTTCTAATGGTACATTGTGTTATCGCCTTAGAAGACTAATGTCTGATTAGAAAACCCGTGCAATTATGTTAGCACAGCTGAAAACAGTTATGCTGGTGATATAAGCGATACAACTGGCCTTCCTTTAAGCTTGAAGTTTGTAGAACAAAATTAATATTTCAAATATTAATCATTATTTCTAACCTTGTCAATGTCTTGACTATATTTTATATTCATTTGATAAATAAAAGTGTGATTTTTCATGGAAGAAACTAAATTGTCTGGGTGATCCCAAACTTTTGAACGGTAGTGTATATATACATATTTATTCAATATTACATATTTGTAAATATAGTGACCATTTATCCTGAGTGTCCATTTGTTAGTCACGTTTGTTGGCGGTGACTGGGGGTTCTTTGACGCTTGTGTTGTGAAATAAATGAAATCCAAAGCGGTCCAAGTACAGTTCCAAGTGGTGGGTTTATTACCAAAATGGATGGTACGTGTGGGTAGAAAATAAAACAACAAATAAAGTTTCAGAGCACAAAAAAGCAGCGAGGCCTTTCCTCCAGCAACATAATTAGACAGCAAGGTGAAAAGCTGTGTGCTCCCAGTCAGCCGCACCTCCTCCGGGTCACGCTCCTATTTATTGGCCTTTCGACCTGTAGAGGGCACAAATTCTCAGAAAATAATTCAATACAAGCATTAAAACTAGAACGGGCACTCGGTAGAGCGCATACCTTCGCATATCACAAGATTGGGCATTGAATTATTAACATGTTGGCATTAGTTGCATGCCAATTGGACAAAAATGTATCGTGCTATGGTAAAAAAAAGAGTTTGACCTTGACCTTTGACCCGATTGATCCCAAAATCTAATCAAATGGTCCCCGGATAATAACCAATCATCCCACCAAATTTCATGCGATTCAAGAACATTTTGACCTGTTCATGACCTTTGACTTTGACCCGATCGATCCCAAAATCTAATCAACTGGTCCCCGGATAATAAACAATCATCCCACCAAATTTCATGCGATTCGGTTCAATACCTTTTGAGTTTTGCGAATAACACACATATAAATACACGGCGATCAAAACATAACCTTCTGGCATTTTCAATGCGAAGGTAATAACGTATAGAAATGGCTCCTACAGTATATATGTATTTTATATACTTGTGTATATATAAAATATGTATATTATATATTAATATACATGTGTGTGTATATATATATTTAATATATATACATCTTTATTCAATACTAAATATAGATATAATATATATATATATATTAGTGGTGAAAAATAACGCATTAACTCAGTTAATTAAATTACAGGTTTAACTAGTTTTTTTTTTTTACCGCATTTAACGCATGCGCAGAATTTCCCGTTATAATAATAGGAGGGGAAACATTGGAGTTGATTAGCGTGTCTTCTTGTCTGATCAATACGCAACTGTGAGGTGCGCGAATGGACCGAGCGGCCAGCTGCTGAACACTCTCAACGAACAACATTTTTGGGAGCACCGAAGATCCATTTTGACCCAGGAAAAACCCTGAATGTATTTATGTGATTAATCATGATTAATCCACAGAAACCTGATTAACCGGATTACACATTTTAATTGTTTCACAGCCCTAATATATATTTAATATATAAACACATATTTAATATATAAATATTTAATACATACAGGACTGTCTCAGAAAATTGTGATAGTTCTTTATTTTCTGTAATGCAATTAAAAAAACAAAAATGTCATGCATTCTGGATTCATTATAAATCAACTGAAATATTGCAAGCCTTTTATTCTTTTAATACTTAATAATTTTTTTATTGCATTACAGAAAATACAGAACTTTATCACAATATTCTAATTTTCTGAGACAGTCCTGTATATACATATAATTGTTGTAATGACGGCACAAAGTGGTTCAGCCAATCCGGAGGCGGCGCGACTCCTTTCAATCATTTTGAGATACAAAAAATAAAAAATCCTCCCAAACATGGAAGTCCGTTGCTACTGAAAGTGTTTCAGTGATAATCTAAATTATGAGATTAATTACACTTTTGTGGCTTTAAAAAAAATCTTCTAATTTGGATTCATCTGCTGAGCTCAAAGCTTTATTTTCATCTCGTTTCTGCTCCTGGTTTCGATCCTCCACCAATCAGACACACAGACACACAAAGTATTAAGTATTTTATTTACTTTTCAGGCTTGAATATGTTTCATATGAAAAAAAAGGCAAAACATTACAAATGAACTTCTCGTCGCTCAGGCACGTTACAGAAAGGCTCGGCGACGCCTCGTCTGCAGAGAAACGCTGGAGACATAACCACGAAAATAACAGAATAAAAGACAGGAGTCAGGACAGATACTGGGAGGTCCACCAGTGACACACACACACACTTCTGGGGGCGGAGCGGGAAAAATAAATGTCGGAATTCACGGATAAAAACACACAAAGCGGCAAAAGCTAAATCTGGTAGTTTATTGATCCTAAAAACACGAAGAGCATCGAGTCTCTGGCTTTAGAAGAGAATGTGAGCAGTTATAGGAATGGAATAACACAAGGAAGTGTGTGTGTGTGTGTGTCTGTGTGTGTGTGTGTGTCTGTGAGTGTGTGTGTCTGTGTGTGTGTCTGTCTGTGTGTGTGTGTGTCTGTGTGTGTGTGTGTGTGTGTGTGTCTGTGAACACATGACGCCATCGCTCTGATTTTTTCTCGATGTCTTCAACACGCGAAAAAAAATGTCAAAGAAAGAATGACGGATTCCTGCAGGTTAAAAAATAGCCGGAGAGAACGCTCCGGTTTTTACACATATACATACAAAATAATAAAAGAGAGAGAGACATTATGAATGTTTAAATAATAATAAGAGTTAAAAACATGGAGGCGGCGCTCAGAGCAGCTGCTGCTGACCTCCGGCCGCCAGCGCAGAATAAATACATCGATTCATATAGAGACCTCTTTTTGTTGTTGTTTTGTTGGAGGAATGTCCGTTTCCCCTCTCTCTCTCCCCCTGTTCCAGTCCCTCTGTCGAGAGAGAGAGAGAGAGACAGAGAGACAGAGAAGCAGAGAGAAAGAGAGACAGAGAGAGAGACAGAGAGAGAGAGAGAGAGACAGAGAGAGAGAGAGAGAGAGAGAGAGAGAGAGACACAGAGAGACAGAGAGAGAGAGAAAGAGAGAGAGAGTTTGGAGGGAAGGGAGAGCTGCGCCTGAAATGTAGGCCAAAAGCGGTGGTGGGCGTTTCCATGGAAACAGTGTTCACAGCAGTCAGTGACATCATCAGTACGGTGGGGGGGCGTAGATCAGGTCATGCGTCCTGCGTCCTGATTGGCTCGGGCTCAGAAGTGGTTCTCTCCGCCCACTTTGGTCCTCCTCAACATCCTGGAAGACAAAGACGGGAGGAAGGAAGTCCGGAGTCTTCCTCCGCCAACAGGAAGTTGTTGTTTTGAGCCTCGCCGCGCGGTTACCTGGTCTGCCGGTTCTGGGGGTCCATGTGGTCCAGCAGCGCCTCCTGGGACACCCGGAAGTCCTCCAGCGGGGACTGGTAGCGCGGCTCGAAGGCCGCGGCCGGCGACGGGGGCGCGGGGGGGGAGGCGGCCGAGGACGCCGAGGACGCCGTGCTCCGGTCCCCCGAGCGCTCGCACCCCGCCGGCGCCGCGTCGGCCGCCGCCGGTACCGGCACCGCCGTGGCCCCGACCGGGAGCAACGGGCTCAGAACCTCGACGCTCTCATCCTAGAGGAAGTCCACACGCCGAGGAGTCAGCGCCAACACGCCTCATTTAAAACAGAACGTTTCATGAAACTCTCATGTCAGCGCTGACGTGTCATGTGACACCTGAGGTCAGAGGTCACGACCCTCTACAAACGACACGCTCATTCATAAATATATATAAAGAAGCTTTAGAGGGGTTAGTCCACTCAGCTTCAGACTCATTCATACATTTATTAATAAAACTATATATTATGAAGCTCTAGAGGGGTTAGTCCACTCAGCTTCAGACTTCAGACTCATTCATACATTTATGAATAAAACTATATATTATGAAGCTCTAGAGGGGTTAGTCCACTCAGCTTCAGACTCATTCATACATTTATGAATAAAACTATATATTATGAAGCTTTAGAGGGGTTAGTCCACTCAGCTTCAGACTCATTTATACATTTATTAATAAAACTATATATTATGAAGCTTTAGAGGGGTTAGTCCACTCAGCTTCAGACTCATTTATACATTTATTAATAAAACTATATATTATGAAGCTTTAGAGGGGTTAGTCCACCCAGCAAAATAGATAATGATGAGTCTGTTGACTGTTTTCTGATTGTTGGAGTGATACTCAGAGTTCATGAATTAATTCTTTAACTAATGCGTCAACAACATCAACCGACTATCACATGAAATGAAAAGTTGCTCATATTTAACGAGACAACACGATATTTTCAGAGAACTTGTAATGCAAAAACTATTTTTTAAAATATATTGTGCACATTTACTTTATTATTTATTTTATTACATATATTGTGCATTATTTATTTTCTTATTCTATTTTTTTAAATACATATTAGCCATTTTTATTTACTTATTATTCTATTCTATTTCTTTAAATATATATTGTGCATTTTTATCTTATTTATTTTATATATTGTGCACATTTACTTTATTATTTATTTTATTTCGTATATTGTGCATTATTTATTTTCTTATTATTCTATTTTTTTAAATACATATTGGCCATTTTTATTTACTTATTATTCTATTCTATTACTTTAAATATATATTGTGCATTTTTATTTTCTTGCTATTCTTTTCCTCTTTTTTCTCTCTCCGATAAAAAGATGATTTCTTGCCGGCTCGTTGGAGAGGAATATTCCTTTACGTTAGCTTAGCTTAGCATAAAGACTGGAAGCGGAGGGAAACGGCTAGCGGCTCTGAGCTTGGACCAGCAGCCGGAGTCCAGGACTACAGGCGCGGTCGGTGGCGCGGCACTCACCCGGCCGCTGGTGGCGTCCAGGTGGACCAGCAGCGAGGCCAGCTCCAGGTCCTCGTTGTAGCTGTTCTTCAGGGGCACGGAGCGGTAACCTGGAGCCACACGAGACACGGGGTCACGGGGTCACATTCACAGCACCGCCGGTGTGAGGAGAACCAAGCGCAAGAAAACAAGATGACAAGTTAGTCAGAAAATAAAAGAGCCGCAGAATGTCTGGCGCTGCCGGTACCCGTCTTGAGGCCGTGGATGGGGAACGTGGCCTGGGCCAGGAAGTTCTGGTCGTTGAACATGTCGATCTCGTAGACCACGAAGCGCAGGTAGGCGAAGGCCGGGTTGCACACGACGAACTGGAAGGACTTGCGGGGCCAGGTGGGGTTCAGCCCGTTGTCGGCTGGGGAACGAGAGGAGATGTCGGAGACGTTATATTATATAATCATAATAATGAGTTGTTATCCTGGGACAGGTTCGTATTCGTCTTTCTACCAAAGTCCAGCAACACATGGCCATCGTGACAGGAACAGTCTTTTTATATTATCATACCCATTTCCTTTTTATTTAATGTGCATTTTTCTTTTCTTATTATTCTATATATATATATATATCATACCGGCAAACTCATGAGGGGTGAAAAAGGTGACAACGGGGGGGGGGGGGGGGGGTGACTTTTTTGTTGTCACCACATCCACGTTGTTTGAAGCCTCAAAGCTTTTAGAACCACAACTACAGTCATTTTATTGTTCTGACCACAAATCTAAATAATGATAATAAACAGTTTAAGAACAAAAGGTCCTCCGCTCTGACTCAGCCCTATAATGATAGTAATAACAAATATACATTGTCATGATATATAATATGGTTAAAGTCATTCATGAGCCAACTTCCTTTTGTTTTGCCTGAACAGTCCTCATGGACTTTTCCCTGAATCTGTTCCGTCTCTCCCTGTTTGTCACGATACTCATATTATAACTTCTATACATCTTACATACCTGCCATAAATATCATGATACCCGATACCAGGATTCAATACAATAAAAACAATATGGTACCATAAATACGAGACTGGTATATTTATCTATAATAGTAATAAATAAAACATCTGTATGGTTCACTTTTTACCAACTTGTTCAACACTTAACAAATGACAGTAATATGAGTATTAATACAGCCAGATATGAATGAAACTACATGGTTCCATCAGAGCATTGATTATACACTATGAGGCCGTTAGTCTCTGACCAGATGATCCACAGTTCATCAGGATGAGCAGCTGGAGAGTTACACAACTTTACAGACTGAAACATTTACCTTCTGGCATCTTTTTATTTTTTAAGCCGAAGTCTCTAAGCTCCGCCTCTTCTCTCGCTGTGAGCTGCGCAGCGCAGTGTGCGCAGACAGCTCGACACGGAGCAGCGCGTGCGCTCTGATCGCTCTCTTAATGAAGTATCGAAACTAAAAATATGCTAAATCACATCGTGTTTAACGTACGGTACTTTGTTAGCATCGCTACACCGTGCAGCATGACAGCAGCAGATGTAGCGGCTAACATTCAAGCTAACCTGAACCCCCAAACGCTGAAGACATCTGAACGCTGATTGGCCGAGACGCGACACGCCCAACAAAGATGTTTTATTGCGAAGAGCAACACTTCACACTTTTCTCCGCGTCTCACTGCAATCTCAACGGCATATTTTCTTCTTTTTTTATATATATTGGGAATATTTACTTCAATATTATTTCTTTTCTTTTTACATATTGGGCATTTTTATTGTTTTATTATTCTATTCAATTTTGTATATATATTGTGCATTTTTTTCTTCTTATTCGCTATATATATATATATTGTGCATTATTTTCTTATTTTATTGCTCAACTGTATAAATGTTGCCGTAGCAAAAAAAGTCCCCTAATTAATTAAGTATCTATCTATTAATTGATTAATTAGCAAATATCCAAGTTTAATTAATCTAAATTAAACTAAATAACTCAATAAAAGTAAATCTATATCATCAGAAACTATTAACGATGTATCGCAGCGTTTCCCTCAGAACCCGATGTTTCCTCTTCGTTGTTTCGACACGACTTCCTGTTTGTCTGGATCCAGACAGGAAGTGGAAACCACGCCGCTCACCTTCCGAGTCGGTCTTCAGCTTGGCGCTGTCGTAATCCGCCCCGCACACCTCGATCTCGATCAGCGGGCACACGATGCCGCGTCCGTGTTTGGGCAGATGGCGAGCGCCCAAAACCTTCAGGGCGGAGGGAAATACTTAATAATAACAACAACAACAACAGCAACAGGTTAGCACTTATACATTCTCACTTCCACACATACGAAAACACAAACAGGAAGTGACCGTATCTGGACTGAGGAGGAGCGACGTAGAGACCTGTCAATCATCTGTAGCCCCGCCCCTAAAGCGCCCCCTGTCAATCACCTGTAGCTCCGCCCCTAAAGCGCCCCCTGTCAATCACCTGTAGCCCCGCCCCTAAAGCGCCCCCTGATTCATGGTCTCTAAAGGACCATAAAGTATCAATGATGACATCATGCTGTATAGAAGAAGACTTGGAACTAGAGACTGAGACATAAACTCATGTTTACAATGTTTACTGAGGGAATACATCAAGAGAAGTAGAGTCACTATAGAGACTTCTATACAACCAGAGGAGCCCCCTGGTGGTCAGGAGAGAGAAGGCAGCTTTAACACATGAAGCATAGACTTCTATACACCCAGAGGAGCCCCCTGGTGGTCAGGAGAGAGAATGCAGCTTTAACACATGAAGCATAGACTTCTATACAACCAGAGGAGCTCCCTGGTGGTCAGGAGAGAGAATGCAGCTTTAACACATGAAGCATAAACTTCTATACAACCAGAGGAGTCGCCCCCTGGTGGTCAGGAGAGAGAATGCAGCTTTAACACATGAAGCATAGACTTCTATACAACCAGAGGAGCCCCCTGGTGGTCAGGAGAGAGAATGCAGCTTTAAGACATGAAGCATAGACTTCTATACAACCAGAGTAGTATAGAAGCCCCCCCGTACCTCTATCTCCAGAGTGAGCTGCTCGAGGCCTCTCAGCGTTTGCCTGTCAAAGGGATCGAAGCTGTCGTCCCTCATGACGGGCGGCTGCAGGACGTAGCCGCTCCGCCCGTTCAGCATGAACAGAGCCTGGTTCATCTGCATGGGCTTGTCTGTGGGGGGGGGGGGGGGTTCAGCAAGAGAAAACCACCATCTTCCAGGATATACCCGTCTCCCACTAGAAGGTACTCACCGGCTGTCTGGAAGTTGAGGGCCACCAGCTGGGAGCCGCAGAGCCACATGGGCAGCGGGTCGTAGTTGGAGGAGTCCAGCCGCTGGCCGCGGGGGTAGATCCTGGACAGCTGCAGCCGGTTGTACTGCAGGAAGCGCTTCCCCTTCAGCTTGTTCACGTACTTCTCCGCCTTCGTCTCCGGGAAGGACGACATGTCCCGGAAACAGGCCCGCTCCGTGCCGATCTCTGCAGAGAGGAGGAGGCGGGTCCACGACCCCTCGTTAACCAATCGGTGTTCAGACCAATGGGAGGAGAGACGGTAGCGTTAGCAGCACCGCTAACGGAGAGCCAGCAGGGGTCCGCTTCAGTTACATGATGGTGCGTTCAGGCTCTGCTCAGTGAACATGAGTACTGAAGGTAGATGATAACGTTCTCATGGTGCGTTCAGGCTCTGCTCAGTGAACATGAGTACTGAAGGTAGATGATAACGTTCTCATGGTGCGTTCAGGCTCCGCTCAGTGAACATGAGTACTGAAGGTAAATGATAATGTTCTCATGGTGCGTTCAGGCTCCGCTCAGTGAACATGAGTACTGAAGGTAAATGATAACGTTCTCATGGTGCGTTCAGGCTCCGCTCAGTGAACATGAGTACTGAAGGTAAATGATAACGTTCTCATGGTGCGTTCAGGCTCCGCTCAGTGAACATGAGTACTGAAGGTAGATGATAACGTTCTCATGATGCGTTCACATGTAATCTAGTAAAATGGAGCGTTAGTAAGAAAATGAACACAATCCAGTTTTTTTAAAGGAGATAAATAGATAAATAAATACAATATATAAATATAAAAATAAATTGTTCTTGTGTGACGATCCGTGAGGTTTAAGATCTGTTGCTCCGCCCCTTTTGTTCGACGTCACAGTCGTGAAATCGAGAACGTCTCGAGTCCTTCGTGTGTTTTTTTTAAACGTCCCGTTAAAACGGACCAATCAGAGAGGGCGTGACAAAAAGAGGGCGTGACCCTTACTGTCTTCATCAAACGGCACCGGCCGGCAGTAGATGACGAGGTCGGACAGCTCCAGGGCGATCTTCTTCCTCCTCTCCATCATCTTCCCTTCCTCCAGCTGGAGAACAGGGCACACTTGTTATTATTATTATATTACGCAACGCCTCTGGCTCTGTGAACGCCGCGGCGGCGGCGCTCGTCTTCACCTTGGCCTCCGAGGTCATCGTGACCTCGCGGATCTTGAACACCCACTCCTTCAGCTCCTCCTGGCTGCTGGCCGCCACGTCCAGTACCGGGCCCGTCCTCATGGAGGCGCTGGGCACCAGGGAGAAGACGTGAGGCCGGCTGCCCTTCCCGTCGGGTCGTACCACTGAGCGCGGGGGGCGGGAAGAGGAGGAGGAGTTATAGGAAGATAAGGGAGGGGAAATAAAACGAAGAAGAGGAGGAGTTATAGGAAAGAAAGGAGGGGGGGGAAATAAATAAAAATAATGAAGAAAATAATAAAAAGTAAGAAAACAAAATGGAAGAGAGAGAAGGCGATGTCACTGATAAACAACTTCACATTTATATTCGTGAGCCGGAATCCGATCATTAACTTTTTGCATTTCTTTCCAAAATCGCGTCCTTTCTCTTTAAATATTTTTAAATGAGAGGAAACGTTGAGCCGACATGCAGGAGAACATCCTGGTATTTTGGGTGTTTCTCTTTCCAGGGTTCTGACATGTCGACCGACGGGTCTCCAGGACTTTAATCCTCATGTCCGTGACCAAACTGAAATCTGGGTTTATACATGAAACAGTGAGAACATGTAGTGTTTGAACAATGAGAAGTCCAAAGCATACAGTATACCTTAAATTTGACAAATGAATGAGAGACAAAAGTTTGATTAAAATAATAAACATTTATATACACATATATATAGTGTTTATTATTTTAATCAAACTATTGTCCTTTATGTGCAAATCTCTTTGGACTGTAAACATATTAATGATTTTAAACTCGGCGTAAATGAACATGTGATTATAACACATTTCAGGACTTTTCCAAAACTTTTGTGATTTAAGTTTTTTCCATGACTTTTCCAGGTTTTCCATGAGCGTACGAACAAACCCTGTTTTTAGCATTTTGATGGACTAAATATTTTTATTTTGATATGAAAGGGTATCCGTGACACTCGAGGTTCAGGGTCATCGTCGTAGAAACAAAGTGTTGGTCCTGTGCGAGAACACCGTGTTCCCCCATACGGCCACTAGATGGAGCCAGAGAGCCACCCACAGGCAGAGAGAGAGAGAGGCTACGACTCTAATGGGCGAGTATTGACCAGCTGGAGGACGCCGATAAAATACAAATAAAATCTAGTCACAACGCAACCATGAATAATGGAAGAGGCCGATAATGGACGACGATGATGATGATGAAGAAAAGGAGGGCAGAAAGATCGTGAGCCGAGTGGAACAGGAAGTGGAGAAGGGGGGGGGGGGGTCTCTCACCGATCTGACAGGAAGACACGTCCACGCTTCCTCTCAGCAGGTCTCCCAGCGGGCTGTTCTCCGTCATCTCCTGCAAGAGACGAGGGGGCGGGCCAGGAGGGAAGGTCAGCGCCTCAGCGGATGATTGACAGACGAGGGGGCGGGGCCTCTCATTTTATTTCACCTTTTAAAAAAAAAAAATTGTTTATGAACCCTGCGGTTAGATCCTCACCGTTCTATCGGGCTCTGCCGCCAACGGGCTGATCTCCTCCACGTAGTTGGCAGGAAACCACAGCTGCTTCTTCCCGCCGCAGTCGCCCTTCCACCTGAGGAGACGACAACAAACAAACAAATAAACAAACAAACAAACACACAAACATTGAGACGATGTGTAGGAACACGACGGCCTGAAGAGGACGCCACGTGTATTTCAACAAGAAGTTTAATTCACACACAATTCATGTGCATTCAAGTTTGAATGTTTTTTACATTTATTAATACAATTAAATAAAAAGGCAGAGATCAAATAAATAAATACAAATTATTGTAAGTTTAGCGAGATAAAAATGAGAAAAATGAAGTTGCATTAGGTTCAAATGTGTCAAATATGTGTCAAACTATTTATTTTGTATTGAGCAGTTTTGTACACTATATATAATATAATTCATGTGGACTCAAGTGTTGCTTTTTTACACTTATTAGTTAAATTAAATAAAAGTAACCAACACGGATATATATATGTATATATATATATATGCGGCTATACAAAATAAACTGAATTTAAATATATATATATATAATAAGAAAATAAATGATAATAAATATTAATAAGGATTTATAATTAATTTGTATATTATATATAATAAGAACATAAATAATAAATATTAATATGTATTTATAATTAATTATTATATTATATATTTATAAAAAGATAATAAATATTAATATTGATATGTATTTATAATTAGTTATTACATTAAATATAATAAGAACCTAAATAATAATAAATATGTATTTATAATTAATTATTATAATATATATATAATTATAACATTATTAACAACAAATATGAATATGGATCTATAATGAAACAAATACAAAGCACTGAGTTGATTTACCATATGAATCATCATCATGTGAAATAAAGTCGCTCACCATCCTCCTTCCTGTTTGTCCACGTTGGAGATGACGGCGTTCTTGATGAAGGAGAGCTCGTCGTCTCTCTGGGCTTTGTACTCGTACATGGCCCTCACCGTGCACTGGGAAGACGGGACGGAAGGTCGTCACACACACACACACACACACACACACACACTTCTCCAATCTGGACGCTCACCTTAAACGTCGGCATTTGGTTGGCTTCCACGTAAAAGCCCGGATTCCTGCCCTCGTACAGCGACCCGTAGTCCGGCTCCTATTGGACGACAGAGAGGGCTCGTTAACGACGTGGGTTAACAAATATTAATATGTATTTATCATTAATTATTATATATTTATAAAAAGATAATAAATATTCATATGTATTTATAATTAATAAGTATATTATATATAAGAAAATAAATATTAGTAAATATGAATATGTATTTATAATTATTACATTAAATATAATAATAACATAAATAGTATTAAATATTAATATGTATTAATAATTATTATATATTGATAAAAAGATAATAAATAATACATATATGTATTTATAATTAATTATGACATTAAATATAATAATAACATACATATTAATATGTATTTATAGTTAATTATTATATATTTATAAAAAGATAATATATAATAAATATTAATATGTATTTATAATTAATTATTACATTACATATAATAATAACATCAATAGTATTAAATATTAAAATGTATTTATAATGAATTATTATATTATATATTTATAAAAAGATAAATACATATTATGTATTTATAATTAATTATGACATTAAATATAATAAGAACATTATTAACAATAAATATAAATATGTATTTATAATGAATTATTATAATATGTATACCGCGGTGCCGATCTTCTCCAGCGTGTCCTCGTTGATGGGGTAGCGCAGCTTCATCTTGCGGTACAGCGGCTGCTTCTCGTAGTAACTGATGAGGTCCACCAGGCTGTCGAACTCAGAGGTGCCGAGCACCACGTTCTGCCCCTCCTGCTGCACGCGGCAGTGCTTGATCTTACCCTCGGCCCTGCACACACACACACACACACACGCGCACACACACACGCACAGACAGAGACAGAGACACACACACACGCACAGACAGAGACAGAGACACACACACACACACAGACAGAGACAGAGACACACACACGCACAGACACAGACAGAGACAGAGACAGAGACACACACACAGACACACACACACACACACACAGTTAGGAGCCGGTCGTCGGGTCCCCCCCCCCTGCAGCAGGCTGTGCTTCAGGGCTACGAGGTGATTGACGGGTCACTTTGTGTCACTTCTGCTTGTCGGTTGCAAAAAAAAAAAACACAAATAAAATGTCGACGGCAAAGAAACAAACAACAAGTTCCCTAAAGCGACGCGACGGCTGTGAAACACCTGATGAGGCAATAAGGCCGTGAGGGGGTCACCTGAAGGAGATGGCAAAGGAGTTGGGTTCCGCCCTCTTCCTCACGAGGAAGGCCCCGTCGCGCGGGACCCTCATGAGCATGTTCTCCGCGTGGGACCTGGAGAGGTTGGCGTGGTACCACCTGGGAATCGAACGCACGGAACCGTCAGTCAAGGAAACGTCCCGGGGGACGGCTCTCCGGACGCCCGCCACGAGGGAACTCACTCTTTGCTCTCGTGGGCATTGGTCTGCGGCACCGGCTCCGTCAGCTTCATCTCGAACTCGTTGCAGCGCAGCGCTACCTGCTGGTAGTGGTTGATCAGCGCGAAGAGCGTGTCGAACACCAGGTTGTCCGTCAGGTAGAACTTGGGGCTGCCCGCCTCCTGGCGAGAGTGGATGCGACAGTGTTGAACTCGCCCCGAACGCCTGAGGGGGGGAGGGGGGGAGGACATTTACATATGTTTGGGGGGCAATTGTTGCCCCACTGACTAAAGTACAGGGGCATTTAAACATAAGTTGGGGGCACTTTTTTAAACTTGTGAAATAACATTTAACCTTTGTTCAAAAATATAAAATATATATATTTATAATATTGTCAAGAAAATGGCAATTATAAGTTTTTTTTAAACAAAAACATGAATCAGATGATCATATTCAATTGTATTCTTATTTCTCCGTGGTTATTTACTGTTACAATTTTTTTTTAACAACTATTAACAATTAGAATTTATTTATTTGTTTTTTTTTATAGTTAAAAGGTTTTTTTTGGGGGGGGGGGAGACATTTACATATGTTTTGGGGGGCAATTGTTGCCCCACTTACTGAAGTACAGGGGCATTTAAACATCCATTGGGGGCACTTTTTTTAAACTTGTGAAATAACATTTAACCTTTGTTCAAAAATAATAAATATATATATATAAAATTATTTTTTAAATGGCAATTATAAGTGTTGTTTTTTAACAAAAACATACAGAAAACATAAACCAGATGATCATATTCAATTGTATTCTAGTTTCTTTGTGGTTATTTATTGTTACAAATTTTTTTTTTATTACAACGATTAACAATTAGAACTTATTTATTGTTTTTATTCAATTAAAAAAGTATATATATATATTTGTTGTTGGTGTGTACCGTCCTAGAACAGAAACAAAACACTCTTGAACTATCAGGATTATGAGAGGACGTCACGGGGGCACAGTGCTCCCCTCTGCTCGTGATATCAGGGCAACATTACAGGACTGTCTCAGAAAATTAGAATATTGTGATAAAGTTCTTTATTTTCTGTAATGCAATTAAAAAAATATTAAATATTAAAAGAATAAAAGGCTTGCAATATTTCAGTTGATTTGTAATGAATCCAGAATGCATGACATTTTTGTTTTTTTAATTGCATTACAGAAAATAAAGAACTTTATCACAATATTCTAATTTTCTGAGACAGTCCTGTATATTATTTCGTGTCAGTTTTGACCTTTGACCCTGTGTGTTTCTGATGCTGGGCGAACACGCGGGGTTGTATTCATATGTGAATATCAGAACATTTGCATTAACTGTGGACACTACCAGAAGGACAGCGTGTAGTCGCCCACGAAGGTCTCGCTCTCCCGGACCAGGAAGGAGCCGTCCGGCGCCCCGGTCTCCAGGCAGTACTCCGACAGCAGCCGCTCGGCGATCTGCCGCCCGTCGCGCCCGGCGCCCAGCTTCCCGTGGAACCACTTCTCCGTCACGTGCTGGTCCATCCCGTTGGACACCTGGCGGGGGGGTATTAATATTCAGGGGGGGTGGGGCTGGCTTACCTTTTACATGACATACACCACCGGTCAAAAGTTTGGGGTCAACCAGACAATTATGTTTTTTTCCATGAAAACAAAAAACAAATATATATATTTACATAAATATATATATGTATCTATATATATTTACATATAAATATATATATATAAGAAAATTATATATACATATATATATATGTATCTATATACAGGACTGTCTCAGAAAATTAGAATATTGTGATAAAGTTCTTTATTTTCTGTAATGCAATTAAAAAACAAAAATGTCATGCATTCTGGATTCATTACAAATCAACTGAAATATTGCAAGCCTTTTATTCTTTTAATAATGTTTTAATTGCATTACAGAAAATAAAGAACTTTATCACAATATTCTAATTTTCTGAGACAGTCCTGTATATATATATATATGTATATATATATATATACACTCCTGACAATTTGGTGTTTTGCATGAAAACTCACTTTCGTCTCTCAAATTTATTGCAGAATAAATATAAAATCTAGTCCAGACGTTGACGAGGTTTTCCAGGACTTTAAACCAAATGTCCAGGACCAAACTGAAATCTCTGTATAAACATGAACATGTAGAACATGCTGCGTATGGAGAGCGTACGCCGGCTTATATTTAGAGCGTCTTTCTTTAAAAAAAAACATATTAATTATTTCAGACTCGGTGTAAATGAACATGTGATTATAACAACATCTCCAGGACTTTTCCAAAACTTTTATGATTTAAGTTTTTTCCATGACTATTCCAGGCCTGGAAATGACCATTTTAAAATTCCATAACTCTTCCAGGTTTTCCATGACCTTATGACCCCTGCTAAAGGACCAATCTGTGGCCAGTGAGCAACTGTTGAATGTTTAGAACCATAAAAAAATGATTAACATTTTTTTCTTTTGTACCAAAAGAAACGAATCGAAACCTGAATTTAAATTAAAATGTATATTTCTCTTGTTCGTGAAGTGACTCTTCTTCCACTGACCTCTCGGTGCTCCTCGTCATCGTCGTTTCCCTGGTTACTGGAGGTCTCCTCGGAGTAGTAGATCTTACTGCTGGTCAGGACGAAGAAGTGAGGGTACCACTCCTAGAGAGGGGGGATGGAGGGATGAGAGAGAGAGAGAGACAGAGACAGAAGCTGCCCTTTAAAACATATAAAAAGCTTCCAAAAAAAAGTTGATGAAGCCCAAAAAACAACAAACAATAATGAATCATGGCGCCGTGAAGACAACATGGCCGCCGCTCACGTGGTTGATGGGGTCCTCCAGGTACAGGATGCCGTTCTTGATGGAGTTGCTGATGTCGTTCTCAGAGTACGGCGTGGAGGTGGACACCTCCTCGTAGGCGCTGCCTTCAGCCAGCTTCTTATGCTGCGGCGGGAGGGAGGAGGAGGAGAAGATGATGATGGAGGAGGAGGAGGAAAAGGAAGAAGAAGATGATGGAAGAGGAGGAGAAGATAGAGGAGGAGGAAGAACATGGAGGTGGCGGAAGAAGGAGGGAGGTGGAGGAGAAGAAGAAGATTGAGGAGGAGGAGGAGGTAGCAGAAGGGAGGAAGGGGAGGAGAAGAAGAAGAAGAAAATAGAACAGGATGAGGAGAAGGAGGAGATGTCATTACACGCCATGTAGCTGACCCTTTGATCCAGAGCGACTTCCACCATGTTTCAGTTCTCAGACCAGGGAGCAGCTCAGGGCTCAAGGGCACATGGACTAGGGCGGGGATTGAACCCCCCCCCCCCCCCAAAAGAGGAGGACCACCGACCTTGATGAGGATCTTCTTGCGGAGCTGGTTGGGCGTCGGCAGCCCGTCGGCCGCCACGTCCACGGCCTTGGTGAGCAGCATGTCCCCGAACACCTTCCGGAAGGAGGTGGCCATGTTCCTCTGCTGCACGATGCTGCAGTGGTCCTCGATGGACAGGATGACGGGGAAGCTGCAGGGTTCATCCACACGGCCAATGAACAGGTTCATCCTCATGACCAATGAACAGGTTCATCCACACGGCCAATGAACAGGTTCATCCTCATGACCAATGAACAGGTTCATCCTCATGACCAATGAACAGGTTCATCCTCATGACCAATGAACAGGTTCATCCTCATGACCAATGAACAGGTTCATCCTCATGACCAATGAACAGGTTCATCCACATGACCAATGAACAGGTTCATCCTCATGACCAATGAACAGGTTCATCCTCATGACCAATGAACAGGTTCATCCTCATGACCAATGAACAGGTTCATCCTCACGACCAATGAACAGGTTCATCCTCACGACCAATGAACAGGTTCATCCTCACGACCAATGAACAGGTTCATCCTCATGACCAATGAACAGGTTCATCCACATGACCAATGAACAGGTTCATCCACATGACCAATGAACAGGTTCATCCACACGACCAATGAACAGGTTCATCCTCATGACCAATGAACAGGTTCATCCTCATGACCAATGAACAGGTTCATCCTCATGACCAATGAACAGGTTCATCCTCATGACCAATGAACAGGTTCATCCACATGACCAATGAACAGGTTCATCCACATGACCAATGAACAGGTTCATCCTCATGACCAATGAACAGGTTCATCCTCATGACCAATGAACAGGTTCATCCTCATGACCAATGAACAGGTTCATCCTCATGACCAATGAACAGGTTCATCCACATGACCAATGAACAGGTTCATCCTCATGACCAATGAACAGGTTCATCCTCATGACCAATGAACAGGTTCATCCTCATGACCAATGAACAGGTTCATCCTCATGACCAATGAACAGGTTCATCCTCATGACCAATGAACAGGTTCATCCTCATGACCAATGAACAGGGTTCATCCTCATGACCAATCAACAGGTTAATCCTCATGACCAATGAACAGGTTCATCCTCATGACCAATGAACAGGTTCATCCACATGACCAATGAACAGGTTCATCCACATGACCAATGAACAGGTTCATCCTCATGACCAATGAACAGGTTCATCCTCATGACCAATGAACAGGTTCATCCACATGACCAATGAACAGGTTCATCCTCATGACCAATGAACAGGTTCATCCACATGACCAATGAACAGGTTCATCACATGACCAATGAACAGGTTCATCACATGACCAATGAACAGGTTCATCCTCATGACCAATGAACAGGTTCATCCTCATGACCAATGAACAGGTTCATCCACATGACCAATGAACAGGTTCATCCACATGACCAATGAACAGGTTCATCACATGACCAATGAACAGGTTCATCCTAATGAACAGGTTCATCCACATGACCAATGAACAGGTTCATCCTCATGACCAATGAACAGGTTCATCCACATGACCAATGAACAGGTTCATCCACATGACCAATGAACAGGTTCATCCTCATGACCAATGAACAGGTTCATCCTCATGACCAATGAACAGGTTCATCCACATGACCAATGAACAGGTTCATCACATGACCAATGAACAGGTTCATCCTCATGACCAATGAACAGGTTCATCCTCATGACCAATGAACAGGTTCATCTACATGACCAATGAACAGGTTCATCCACATGACCAATGAACAGGTTCATCCTCATGACCAATGAACAGGTTCATCACATGACCAATGAACAGGTTCATCCTCATGACCAATGAACAGGTTCATCACATGACCAATGAACAGGTTCATCCACATGACCAATGAACAGGTTCATCACATGACCAATGAACAGGTTCATCACATGACCAATGAACAGGTTCATCCACATGACCAATGAACAGGTTCATCCTCATGACCAATGGGGGGCTGACTCACTCCGAGGTGATGAAGGCGTGCTCTTTGATGGTGGTCAGCACGTCGCAAAACTTGATTTTTGTTGTGAGGGTGTGTCCGTGGTAGATGACCGGCATTCCATCAGGACCATCCCAGCAGTCCACTGTCAACACACACACACACACACATACATACACACACACACACGGTGAGTATGCAGACGCTGTTACTAAAGACCTTTAAACTTGACGTCAGTCAGAGCGACCCTTTGACCCTTTGAGAGCCGGGAACCTGCTCCACGAGGGGTTTGTTTAAACAGCACTGTGACGTAACAGTGTATATGTGTGTGTGTGTATGTGTGTGTGCGTGCGTGTGTGTGTGTACACACGTTCAATACAGCGGCAGCCCATCCTCAGACAGCGAGCGTATGCCTCCAGAGACGACTCGCTGGAGAACTGATCTCCCGTCAGGTAGCTAAAAATAGAAACATAAGAATGTCAACACACACACACACACAAGAACACACACACACGAGAACACATACACAAGCACACACACTCTCTCACACACACAGGTGTGCTCACGTGTTGTGCGAGGAGGAGATCCAGTAGTGCGACAGCGGGTTGCTCATGTTGTCGGGACACACCTGGTCCAGGGAGGAGTCCCAGATGGTGTTCTCCCTGGAGAACAGGTAGGTCAGGAACTGGAACAGGAGAACAGAACCGGGTCACTCAGGCGCTCTGGACTGACTTAAAGAGTTCAATGAGCTCCTTACAGTCGGTGTGGTGTGGTGTGGTGTGTGTGTGTTCTTGTGTGGTGTGGTGTGTGTTCTTGTGTGTGTGGTCTTGTGCTAATGTGCATCTTTCAGATATTATTTTACATCATCCACATCTCATCATCGTTAAGTCTGGTTCTGGGTCCGATCCTGGTTGGGTCTTGGGTCTAGGTCTGGGTCTGGTTCTGGGTCTTGGGTCTGATCTTGCCCCCCCCTCACTGTGGCCTCTCCCGGACTTCCCCAAGTGGGTCAACAACAACACAAACAAGCGTTGCGTAACCCTCGGTGGCCCCAACCCGCCTCCACCTGCAGGACGACTTCCTCTCCTCTCAGTCAGCCGCCGCCGCGTGGCGACCGCAGAGAGAAGCCCCGCCCCCCCCCCACGAGGAACGCCCACCGCCGGAGACCTTTCCTCTCCGCGTGGGGAGGGGGAGGAGCTTAAAGTCAATTTCTGAGCAGTTCAGGCCCACAACACTAGGGGGCGCATCGGGGGACAGAATTAAAAACATGTTTTTCTTTTCTGATAGTGAGCAAAGAGACCCCGAAAAAAAAGTGTGTGAAGAGAAGGAGAGGAGGCAGGATTGTGAGTGTGTGAGTGTGAGTGTGTGTGAGTGAGCGTGAGTGTGTGAGTCTGAGTGTGTGTGTGTGTGTGTACCTCGTCTTGGTGGAAATAAGGCTGCTCCACTTCTCTCAGGGGGTCTTTCAGGTAGCCGAGCATGAACTCCTGAACTTTGTCGTTGTCGGCGGCCCACGGCTCCTGAGTCATGGACACACACAGTTTGAGAGAGTGTGTGTGTGTGTGAGTGTGTGTGAGTGTGTATGAGTGTGAGTGTGTGTGTGTATGTGTGTGTGTGTATGAGAGTGTGTGTATGAGAGTGTGTGTATGAGTGTGTGTATGAGTGTGTATGAGTGTGTGTGTGTGAGTGTGTGTATGAGTGTGTATGAGTGTGTGTATGAGTGTGTGTATGAGTGTGTATGAGTGTGTGTGTGTGACCTTCTGGGAGTCCAGCAGGAAGCCCTTGAAGTCCTCCAGGGAGATCCTCTGCTCCGGTCTGTCGATGAACCTGCAGAGAAAGTAAATGTTCTGGTCTGACGCTGGGACTTAAACCCGCCCCGGTGCATTATGGGTATTCTCCATATCATCCTAAAGGAACTTTTAAATGACTCTCCTGAAGAGATTAAATGACCCAAACAAATAAAACTTTGTTTCCATTTTCTAATGAATTTTTTTTTTTTAAAGACACTGAATTATATTTTAGAGGTTTTAGAAACAGGAAGTTTTCAAAAAGCAAAATGTTTAGGGAATATTTTGCCAAATCGAACCAAAGACAGGATATTAAACTATTTAGTTTCTTCATAATGCTTTTAATACTTGAATTGTGTGTGTGTGTGTGTCTGTGTCCATTTGTGTGTCTGTGTGTGTGTCTGTGTCCATGTGTATGTCCATGTGTGTCTGTGTCCATGTGTGTGTGTGTGTGTCCGTGTGTGTGTGTATGTGTGTGTGTGTACATGTGTGTCCGTGTCCATGTGTGTGTGTCCATGTGTGTGTGTGTACATGTGTGTCCATGTCCATGTGTGTGTGTCCATGTGTGTGTGTGTGTGTGTGTGTCCATGTGTGTGTGTGTCCATGTGTGTGTGTCCATATGTGTGTGTGTGTGTGTCCATGTGTGTGTACATGTGTGTGTGTGTGTGTGTCCATGTGTGTGTGTGTGTCCATGTGTGTGTGTGTCCATGTGTGTGTGTCATGTGTGTGTGTGTCCATGTGTGTGTGTCCATGTGTGTGTGTCCATGTGTGTGTGTGTCCATGTGTGTGTGTGTGTGTCCATGTGTGTGTGTGTGTGTGTCCATGTGTGTGTGTCCATGTGTGTGTGTGTGTGTCCATGTGTGTGTGTGTGTCCATGTGTGTGTGTCCATGTGTGTGTGTCCATGTGTGTGTCCATGTGTGTGTGTGTCCATGTGTGTGTGTCCATGTGTGTGTGTGTGTGTCCATGTGTGTGTCCATGTGTGTGTCCATGTGTGTGTCCATGTGTGTGTGTCCATGTGTGTGTGTGTGTGTGTGTGTGTCCATGTGTGTGTGTGTGTCCATGTGTGTGTGTGTGTGTCCATGTGTGTCTGTGTGTGTGTCCATGTGTGTGTGTGTCTGTGTGTGTGTCCATGTGTGTGTGTCCATGTGTGTGTGTCCATGTGTGTGTCCATGTGTGTGTCCATGTGTGTGTCCATGTGTGTGTGTGTGTGTCCATGTGTGTGTGTGTCCATGTGTGTGTGTGTCCATGTGTGTGTCCATGTGTGTGTCCGTGTGTGTGTGTGTGTGTGTGTCCATGTGTGTGTGTGTGTGTGTGTCCATGTGTGTCTGTGTGTCCATGTGTGTGTGTGTCCATGTGTGTCCGTGTGTGTGTGTGTCCATGTGCGTGTGTGTCTGTGTGTGTGTGTCCATGTGTGTCCGTGTGTGTGTGTGTCCATGTGTGTGTGTGTCTGTGTGTGTGTGTGTGTGTGTGTGTGTGTCATACCTCTGAATAAACGGGATCTCCATCTGAAAGAAATGGCAAAAAAACAAAACGATTCAGGTCATTAATGAAAGCATCAGTTCCAGTAATGTAGATGGACATCCTGTGGGGGGGGGGGGGGGGGGCACTGAGGTCATCCATTTACCCCGGCCCCGCCTCCTCATCTACGCGAGTGCGTCCTAATGGCCTCCACCAGAGAGCTTTGGTGTGTTTCATTTTAAACTGGTCCATATTGATCTGGCAGTCATTTGAGAACCGACAGATGGGGAGGGGGGGCTCTTTGGCAGGGCATCGGGGGGGGGGGAGAATGATTTTGCACTTACGCTCTTCTGAGCGTCGAACATGAGGCTGCGGTAGAGCTGAGCGAACTGGCTGAAGGACACGTCTCCGTTCCTCAGCTCAGAGTCCTGGGGAGAGGAAAGAAGATCACACCGAGGGGACAGGGGGTGTGTGTGTGTGTGTGTGTGTCTCTGTGTGTGTGTGTGTGTGGAGCGTGAGGAGAAGGGTACCGGAAGCTTCTCTCGGAGGAACCTCATGTTGGGCACCCTGTAGTTGACCTGGCTCAGCATGCTCTTCAGATCTTTGCAGGATATCCTAAAAAAAACACATTAGACAAAAAAACAAAAAGAATAAAAAATCGACGGGGTTCAGAAATTTAAAAACGCAAGAACACGGAGACATGAAACTCGTTCTGGTGCGGTCGTTCTCTTTGTGTGTGTGTGTGTGGGGGGGGGGGGTGTAACACACGTGTGCCCCCCCCCCCCCGTGGAGACAAAGCCCCTCACAGCGTCACAAACATCGGCGTGCAGCTCCTCCATCCTCTGCAGTCTGCTTCCTGCAGCAGGAAGAGGGTGATGTGTGTGTGTGTGTGTGTGTGTGTGTGTCTGAGAGGTTAGTTCCCCCCCCCCCAGCAGCAGCAGCAGCAGCGTGGATGAGGACGAAGCCGTTAACTCACCGGTCTTCTCTGTTGCGGTCGATGCCGTAGAACTGCTTACGCAACCACCTGAGAGAGAGAGAGAGAGAGAGAGAGAGAGAGAGAGAGGGGTTAGGAGATGTTATGCATGTAAACAGACTCTCCTCTGTGAAGTCGCTCACCTCTCGATCTGCAGCGGGGTCGGTGACCTCAGGGTGTCGGCCAGCAGCGAGTTTAACCCCTTCAGCCACATCGTCATCTCCTCGTCCGACGTGGCTGAGGAGGACAGACACTCGCTGTTTATTGTATTTTATCGTATTTACTCTCATATGAGAGTACATTTGAAATAATATATGACAAAAACAAGCAAACGGTCACATTTGATTGACTGGAAGCAGAGAAAAATTGTCACAGGAATCACATTTATTTTGAAGGACGGATCCATTCCGTCTTTCAAAATAAAGCTCTGGAGTTATTAAAGCCCCTCGGAGGAATAGGGGGATTTTGGACTAAATCAGACACTCTCGACCAATAGGACGAGGCGTGGCGGCGTTTACCTGCCAGGCTGAGCGACTTGAGGCGGAACTCGGTGCCGTACAGGATGACGAAGCAGTGCGCCGGCTCCAGCCGCGCCGCCGAGTCCTCCGCGTAGCGCTCGAAGTCACGAGACTTCTGTCCAGGGCGGATCTCTTTGATCTCACGGATGTCAACTGTGGACACACACACACAGAAACACACATACACTCACACACATACACACACACAGAAACACACAGACAGAAACACACACACACAGAAACACACAGACAGAAACACACACACAGAAACACACATACACAGACAGAAACACACACACACAGAAACACACATACACGCACACACAGATACAGAAACACACACACACATACAAAAAGACACACACAGAAACACACACACACACATACAGAAAGACACACACACACAGAAACACACACACACAGACACACACACACAGAGGAAAAGTTATGATTTATTTTTCAGCAAATTCACAACAGGAATGTCCGTCCCGTGAACCACGAGGTCGCCGGTTCGATCCCCGCTCTGCCCATTAGTTGCATGTGGAGGTGCCCTTGAGCAAGGCACTGACCCCTTGGTGAACTTTCTGACCTAATGGTCCTCAAACCGCTCACTGGGGTTTACTGGGAGGTGAAGCGCATTCTACTTTGGACGTTCACACCGTGTCGCTTGATGGCAGCTGGAATGTTTTATAAATAAATAAAACTGGTTCCATTCCATCAGGACGACATGAGGGAGAGAGACTCAGAGAGAGAGAGAGAGAGGGCGAAGCAGCTCGACGACACACACACACACTCACACACACACACTCACACACAGACACACTCAGACACACACACTCACACACAGACACACTCACACACACACACTCACACTCTCACACACTCACTCTCACACACACAGACACACACACACACTCTTTTTGACAGGTTGATCTGCTCGTCAACATATTTGGGAGGCGGGCTCAGACGGATGCAGGAAGCGAAGCGGCGGCCAGAGGTGTCACCTCGCCGAAAAGGAGGCGGGAGGAGGCGAGAGGAGGCGGAAGGAGGCGGGAGGAGGCGGGGAGGTATCCTGCTGCACGCTCGCACACTTCCTCCAGCGCCGCGTCCCGTTCCTCCTCACCGGGCCTCCCGCCTCCCGCCCCCACACCACTCGACACACAATGACCTCATTTACATTTATCCATCATCGTCTTCATTTGAGCTTTTTCAACTAAACAGTTTTTCTCATCTACGAGGTCAAAAGAGAAAACAAACATCAACAGGTTTTTAAATGCTATGTGTATATATGCAAATGAGGCATTATCTCATCAAATATTTGCTCATTTTCATACATCGACAGAAAAGAAATGTGAACAGTTTTTACTGAGAGGATTTATGATAACTCTTAGTTTCACTCCAAAAATCAGAAAATACTGTCAAAATAATCCCGTTTCACAATGTTTTATTCATACAATGTTTAAGGCTGTGATGCTGGGTGGACTAACCCCTACGCAGACAGCTTCATTATCTATAGTTTGATTAATAAATGTATAAATGAGTCTCTGGATGCTGGGTGTTATTGGGTCAAAACATGACGTCATATATATCACATGAAACTTCACCTCATCACTCGCATTAAGAGGAGTTATTGTACTATTATTGTATTATTATTGTATTATGAAATGTTATGTTGAAATATGCAAATCAGAATTATGTAAAGAGCGAATTCTGGCAAAATCTACAGAGAAAAGTAATAAAACTAAATGTTTTCTTTCCAGTAATCTGAGAGAAGGCGTGTTCTGCGGTGGATTGATCGAAGTATAATCCAGAAGTTAATCGGTAATGAAACACGTCTCACTCACGGCCATAAAACCTCTAGTAAGATCTAAAGATCAAAACCTGGATTCAAAAATCAAGTGAACAAGATTATGACCTCGAGAAATATTCTACAGCCCGTAACTCGCTCCGATCCAAAAGCCCTCGACCAATCAGCTGGCTGCATTTCATGCATTCAGTCGTGTGGAGCGAGGCTCGCTAAAGCCTCTCAGAATGGGACAATGTTCCACTGTGAACTCAAAGTTCTGTTAATATATATTTAAAAAATATATACTTGAAAATATAGTGAGTTATAGTGTAGTATAGTGTAGTGAGTTATAGTATAGTGTAGTGTAGTATAGTGTAGTTATAGTGAGTTCTAGTATAGTGTAGTTATAGTATAGTGTAGTGAGTTATAGTGAGTTATAGTATAGTGTAGTGTAGTATAGTGTATCACAAACATCACCACACAAACATCACACAAACATCACCACACAAACATCATCACACAAACAACACCACAAACATCACACTGTCGTGGTCTACGAATTCACGAGGGCCCTTTAAGGAAAGGGGCGTAGCCCTCGTGACGAGGGGGTTAAAGGGCACCAGGAAGTGGAGAACATGGCAGGTGTTGGAAAGGAAAATAAACGACCACGGTCAAGCAGAATCACTCGACTCTTCGTTATTTTCCACGCACCTACATTGGTGACCCTGATTTCTCATGGACGTTTCCGGAGAGAAGATGACGACACATGCAGTTTCGCTGAAACTACCGGAGTTTTGGGAGACGCAGGCATCGGTGTGGTTTGCGCAAACTGAAGCTCAGTTTGCCTTAAAGGACGTTACAGCGGACGCCACCAAGTACGACTATGTCGTGGCGGCCCTCGGCAGTTCTACAGCGGGCCGAGTGGCGAGCATCCTGGAGGATCCACTGGAGAGGGGCGAGTACGCCCGGTTGAGAGACCGGCTGCTGAAGACCTTCGGGCTGTCTGACTGAGCGGCCTCGGCGACAGCAAGCCGTCAGAGCTCATGGACACAACGTTAGCTCTGCTGGGACGGCACAGACCGGACTTTCTGTTTCAAGAACTCTTTCTGCAGCAGCTACCCCTGCCGGTGCGAGCCGCGTTGGCCAACACCGCGATCACCGACGGTCGGGAGTTAGCCGAGGAGGCCGATACGTTTTTTCTGGCGGACCAACAGAGCTACGCGGCGGCGCTGAGGCCGACTCAACCCACGGCATGGCTGCCGGGAGAGACGGATGTCGTGGCCACAGCGGCAGCAGCGAGCCAACGGCAGAGGTCTACCGGCATGTGCTACTACCATGCTAGGTTTGGGCCGAAGGCGACACGCTGCAGAGCTCCGGGCAGCTTCAGCGGGACGAGAAACGCCAGAGCCGGCGCTCAGTCACAGCCGTGAGCGTCGGGCGGGAAGGCCGGCTGCTGCTCATCAAGGACCACGTTTCCGGGCGGCGCTTTCTCTGCGACACGGGAGCGCAGAGGAGCGCGGCGCCTGCATCGCGGGTGGACATGCTGACCGGCGGGCAGGGCCCCCCCTGGAAGCAGCTAACGGGACCCCCATACGCACGTTTGGGACGCGGGGCCTGGAGCTGTCCTTTAGGGGCAGCGTCTCAGCCGGGACTTCGTCACTGCCAAGATCGCCGTTCCCCTGCTGGGCGCGGATGTCCTCTGCGCTCATGGATTATTGGTGGACGTAGAGGGCCGCCGCCTGATAAATGCGGTAACATTTAGCTCGTACCCATGTACACTAAGTGGCGCTGGCTTTACCGGATTAGCTAGCATGCTAACGGTGGATGAGGAGTTTCTGCAGCTGCTGGCCAAGTTCCCGGACCTCACGCAGCCCACCTTCTCGTCCTCCACGGTCAGACACGGGGTGGAGCATCACCTCTCTACCACGGGCCCGCCGGTACATGCCCGGGCCCGGCGCCTGGACCCGGCGAAGCTCACCATCGCCAAGGCCGAGTTCGAGAACATGGAGCGCCTGGGCATTATTCGCCGCTCCAACAGTCCGTGGGCTTCACCCCTGCATATCGCACCGAAACCTGGAGGCGGGTGGCGCCCGTGTGGAGATTACCGCCGGCTCAATGACGCAACGGTTCCGGATCGGTATCCGGTTCCACATATTCAAGACTTTTCTGCCCACTTGTCGGATAGCGTGGTGTTTTCAAAAGTAGACCTTGTGCGAGGTTACCACCAGGTGCCTGTTCAGCCAGCGGACGTCCCCAAGACGGCGGTGATCACTCCGTTCGGCCTGTTCCAGTTCCTGAGGATGCCTTTCGGACTCAAGAATGCAGCGCAGACATTCCAGCGCCTGATGGACACGGTGCTGAGGGACCTGCCTTTTCTGTTTGTCTACTTGGACGACATACTGGTTGCCAGTACATCAAGGGCCGAGCACGTCTCACCTTCGGATACTGTTCGATCGCCTCAGCCAGCATGGGTTGATCATCAACCCGGCTAAATGCCAGTTTGGATTATCCACCATTGACTTCCTGGGACATCGCATCACAAAGGACGGGGCGATTCCCCTCCCATCAAAGGTGGAGGCAGTCACTAATTTTGCGCGTCCACTCACAGTGAAGGCCCTGCAGGAGTTTTTAGGCATGGTCAATTTCTACCACCGCTTTATTCCCCGAGCAGCCCAGTTGATGCGGCCCCCGGACGAGGCCCTGAAGGACAAGGCCAGCAAAAAGATGGTGGACTGGACCGAAGAACGGGAACGGGCGTTCGTGGACGCTAAATGGCTCTGGCGGAGGCAACAATGTTGGCACACCGTCCCCTGAAGCTCCGATTGCCATCACCACGGACGCTTCGGACTACGCCGTGGGCGCCGTGCACGAGCAGTGGGTGAAGGGGGCGTGGCAACCGCTCGCTTTCTTCAGTCGGCAGTTGCGCCCAAATGAGCGGAAGTATAGTACGTTCGACCGAGAACTCCTCGGCCTTTTTCTGGCCATTCGACATTTCCGGTTCTTGCTGGAGGCTCGGCAGTTCACCGCAGATGTGGACCACAAGCCGCTGACGTTTGCCATGAGGAAGAGCGCCGAACCGTGGTCTGCGCGGCAGCAGCGCCAGCTTGCCTACATATCGGAGTTCACGACGGATCTGCAGCATGTCGCAGGCAAGGAGAACCTGGTCGCAGACTGCCTCTCCAGGGCTGTCACCGGGGCTGTCCAGATGGGATTGGACTACAGCGAGATGGCCGAGGAGCAGATTGCAGAACCAGGCGTTCTCGGATTGAGGACGGCAGAGACGGGGCTGCGGCTGGAGGACGTTCCGTTTGGCGAGACCGGCACAACGCTTCTGTGCGACGTCTCCACAGGCCAGCCACGGCCGGTGGTTCCCGACGGCTGGAGGCGTCAGGTTTTCCAGACGGTGCATGGGCTGTCACACCCTGGCACGAAGGCGTCACAGAAGTTGGTGGCAGCAAAGTTCGTCTGGCACGGGCTGAAGAAGGATGTACGAGTGGGCCGGGACCTGTGTGGTGTGCCAGCGCGCCAAGGTCCACCGGCACATAAAGGCCCCTTTAGCACAGTTCTCGGTGCCGGAAAGGAGGTTTGACCACGTGAATGTGGACTTGGTGGGCCCTTTGCCCCCATCCCGGGGTTTCACGTACCTCCTCACGATGGTGGACCGAACCACTCGCTGGCCAGAAGCGGTGCCGTTGGCATCGACAACAACGGAGGAAGTGGCTCGGGCTTTCATTTCAACCTGGGTTTCCAGGTTCGGAGCCCCAGCTGATGTATCCTCAGACCGAGGGCCGCAGTTCACATCGGAGCTGTGGAATGCGGTGGCAGGAAACCTCGGAGTGAAGCTCCATCGGACAACGGCCGACCACCCACAGGCTCATGGTTTGTGCGAGCGCTTCCATCGCTCTTTGAAAGCTGCTCTCCGGGCCAGCCTCAAAGACTGTGGTTGGGTGGACAGGCTTCCGTGGGTCATGTTGGGGCTTAGGTCGGCCCCCAAAGAGGATCTACAGGCCTCATCTGCCGAGCTGGTTTATGGACAGCCACTGCGGGTCCCGGGGGAGTTTATCCCCAAAGTCACAGACCCTTGGTCTGCGACCCAGGAGAGAGAAGCATTGTGGGAAAAGGCCAGGCTGTTCAAACCGGTGCCCACATCGCAGCACGGCCTGCCGCAGTCACACGTCCCATCCAGCCTCAAGTCAGCGGAGTATGTGTTTGTGCGTCAGGACTGCCACCGGGGAACCTTTCAACCCCCCTATATCGGGCCGTTTCGCGTTCTGGAGACCGGAGACAAGGCCTGCAAGATCGACGTGGGCGGCCACCTGGAATACGTGTCGGTAGACCGCCTTAAACCTGCACATTTGGACCTGGACCAGCCGGTAAGGGTGGCTTTACCCCCACAACGGGGGCGACCTCGTGCCCTGGTACCTGCCCACAGCAAGACCCAAGGGGAAGCCTCAACGGAGGTCCTGCCCCCGGCCCCAGAGACACAGAGTCGTGCGGGTCGATTGATCCGGGCCCCGAGACATTGAGCGGGTTGTAGGGGCTAGGTGAATTCTGGGGGGAGGCATGTAGTGGTCTACGAATTCACGAGGGCCCTTTAAGGAAAGGGGCGTAGCCCTCGTGACGAGGTGGGTTAAAGAGCACCAGGAAGTGGAGAACAGGGCAGGTGTTGGAAAGGAAAATAAACGACCACGAGCAAGCAGAATCACTCGACTCTTCGCTATTTTCCACGCACCTACAACACAAACAATCACCACACAAACAATCACCACACAAACATCATCACACGAACATCACCACACAAACATCACACAAACATCACACAAACATCACCACACAAACAACATCTTTCTCGTGAGGCGTTCAAGTAACTCACGACACTTTAGTATTTTTATATTTCTCAATGCATGTAAACCAAACAGCTCCGGCACACGACGACCTTCACCAACAGAGTCCTCGGGAGCACCTGTGTGTATGTGCATGTGTGTGCATGTGTGTGTGTGCGCATGTGTGTGTGTGCGCATGTGTGTGCATGTGCATAAGCATGTGTGTGTGTGCATGTGTGAATGTGTGTGTGCATGTGTGTGCATAAGCATGTGTGTGTGCATGTGTGAATGTGTGTGTGTGCATGTGTGAATGTGTGTGTGTGCGTGTGTGTGCATGTGCATAAGCGTGTGTGTGTGTGCATAAGCGTGTGTGTGTGTGCATCAGCATGTGTGTGTGCATGTGCATAAGCGTGTGTGTGTGTGCATCAGCATGTGTGTGTGTGTGCATAAGCATGTGTGTGTGTGTGTATGTGCATAAGCATGTGTGTGTGTGCATGTGCATAAGCATGTGTGTGTGTGTGTGTGTGTGCATGTGTGTGTGTGTACTCACTCTCCCCCTCTATCTTCTCCGTGCCGCGGGTCCAGATGATGGTCCGGGTCTCCAGCTTCACCTGGAACGTGCGTCTCTCCGGCCGCTGGGACTTCTTGGAGTAGAAGAGCGTGAGCACGGTGCCCAGCTCCAGGTCGCGGTACAGGTCGGTGGCGTCGGCGCCGCCGTCCGCCCACGGGCCGGGGCCGCCGGAGGAGAAGCTTGAGGCCATGCTCACTTCCCCCGTTTGTTGTCCCGCTTCCTCTCAGAACAATCTGCTCAGGCCAGGCCTAGACGGGGACACCTACAGGGGGGGGCGGGGGGGGGGGCATGAAACAACAATTCAGCTGGGGTCTCTCACACACACACGTTGGTCAAATAGTTTATTTACGATACCCATATTTATTGACATATTCATTATTATTTTTGTAGTTTTCAGTCTAAAACATTTCCGACAAAATAAAATAAATGTAAACAGTAGCAACATTTAAGATTAATGCCGGAATAAAATACTGTAAAATAAACATGCTTAGTTTGTAACCATTAAAGTCTGAAAATGTGTATTTTGCACGAATATGATATCAGATTTCATGTGAAATGCGTCACAAATAAAACACAACCTGACATACGACCACACGGCTCCTCCAGTCGGCTTCCCTTCTTATTGTTACCACGCGTCCTGTTTGTTTGTTTTGTCGGCTTCTTTTTTGTGAAGCGTCTTTGTGTACTTAAAAAAGCGCTATAAAAGTCTGAATTTTTATTTTATTTTTATGCACGAAACATAATCTAGAAAAGCTCCATTAAAGGTAATTTTCTTTCATCAGCACGTGAAAACAGATCGAGCTTGTATGATGCTATTGATCCGTCTCCATGGGGTAGTGTTACGTCTGCTGAGTCCCAGGTGTTGAACCCACAGGAGCAGAGCGATGAGTTATCAGGTTAGGAGAAGGAATGTGACGAGCTGCATCACAATAAACATAGCTATTGAGCAAATAACAACAGTGCAATAACAGATGCATATGGTAAACAACAAACAGTACTTTAAAGTATAAGTATATATATTATATAATAAAAGTGTCAATTGTATTTTAATAAGAAAAAATAAAAGATGTGAAGCAAATTGTCATCATTAAAGTAATGAAATAAATGACATAAGTGATTCACCTTTAATCGGTTTAAATCAGATGTATTCTGACAGGAGGCCTGAGCAACCTGCTGTCCATCCCACAGGACACACAGAACAACAACATGAAGACACATTATGGGAGAGTTGGAAGCTAAACGCCCCGTGCTTCAGCCCCAGCGTGGACCAGGCCACCGGGGGGGGGCAAGAGCTGGTTCTACTCGCGCTAAGAGGGGGGGGGGGCAGGTAGCTGGAGCTATTCCGCCATATTTCACCCCCCCCCCCCCTCCGTTTTCATTCGTTTTATCGTAAGGTGGGGGGGTCAACAGGAAAAGCCAAACAAGCCGTCGCAACAAGGGGGGGGGGGGGGGGTAGTTACCTACCTATCGCCGCAATCTCGGCCCGACCGCACATCTCCGGCGGCTGCTCCTCTTCTCCTCTCCCGCTCCCCTTTCGCTTGTTTTTTTCCTTCTACTCCTTCTTCTTCTCCTTCTTCTTCTTCCCTCCCTTTATAAACTCCCGGTGTTTGTGTTTTATAAATTCTTCTTCTTCGTTTTCTTCCCCCTCCTCTGTCCCGTGATTTTATATCACCGTTGGGTCCCGGAAAAACGCTGCGGTCCCGACGACGACAATCCCCGAGTCCTCCGCTGCCCGGTGGCCGTCCATAGAGCGAGGCAGGCGGGCGAGAACCGTGGAGAGACGACGCGAGTTAGTCCGCTCTCATATCCAACGAGCGGAGGCCCTTCGCCCCTCCCCCTTCCCCACGCCAGGCTTCCGCTGTAGGTTTTCACAATAAAGCTCGAAACTAAAATAACTTGTTGCTGTGTTTTTGTTGTTTTTGTTGGGAGGGGGGGAGTGGGGAGACGCAAATAGTGATGGAAACGAAATGGAAAGTTACCGAGTACTTGTATTTAGGGGGCTATTTTGGAAGCAATTGGATATAATATTTATACGCACGTTATATTTAGTGTATAATCACATGAAAATAAGCATTGTTACGTGTTCGTTACTTTAGAATGAGCCGTTTACAGGAACAAATTATACAACCCGGAAATGATCTAGCGTTTTTACATTTCCGGTTCCGGTTTGCAAATCAAAATCTTTTTTGGGTTAAATGCCGTACATAGATTTCTGTTGTTAACATAAGATTATTATATATATATATATATTTTACGATTTAAAATAGCTCGGTAAATACACTTTCGTGAACTTTGAAGCTTTTACGTTTCTTTAAAAAAAGAAAGGCGGTCGCCAACATGAGACGTCAAACGTCATCGCGCCACGTAGTGCGCAGCCGCGACTGTGGTTCTGTCGTCTCTATAGATATGACATTTACAGTAGATATATATTATTTGTGATAAATATAGATAAAGATATGTATACAATAATATATTGATTGGGTTACCGTTAATTCCTTACTTTTATGCATTTTATTTTATTTGTTTAGGCATTAATACCCTACTTCCGGTAGTCCCGCAGCTCTCGGCAGCTTGATGCAGCTCGTGTCTGCAGCCTGCGGCCTCTTACAGACGCAGAGCTGCTGATGCTGGACTTCATAATTATGCGTCTCCAGGACACAACACGCATCACAACTTGTCACAGGAAACCGTCATTGTTCTCCCTGCAACTATGACAATGCAATATTTATTTGTGTAAACACTAAAAGCCCCAAAGGTTTTGTCGTTATAATTGTCAGACTTCTCTTCTTTACACAACAAACTAATGCATTTAGATGGGGATGAAATAAATCAGGGGTAATTGGACTATGGCCTCTGACTTGCCCGATCAGCTGATTACATCTCTGACCGGATCATGTTTCTCTTTTCGGACTCAGTCTAAAAAAAACTTTTTTAAACACACAAATATTAAATACATAACAAATAAAAAGAAGGAAAAGGTTGATGTTTTATTCTGAAATCTACAAAGCTGAAAACAACAAGCATTCAACCAATCCAGAGTCGTGTGGTTCATGGTCAAACAGCACACAAATATTACATGACGAAAGTTGTAACGTCCATACACATCTGTGAAAAAGTAAGGAGCGCACACTTTTCTGCTTCATCACAGCGAAACAAACGGCACACGACAGCGACCACTACCGCCGGGATCTGATTTGTTGTTGTTTGTTTTGTTGTTTGTGTAATCCCTGTGTGAAGGAACAGGAACAGTCTCTCAGCTCCACGAACACAACAACGTCGTATTCAAGCTGTTTTCCAAATAACTGCGCACACACACACACACACACACACAGAGAAGAGCCTCTCGTTGACGATGCATATGGAACATATTTATACTTAAAAATGACAAACAAAATATGTACATCCCTGAAATAAACAGCAAACTATATGGAAAGAAAACACGTCATTCTGTGTGCTAATAATGGTATGAACATAGCGCTCGGGGGTGTGTGTGTGTGTGTGTGGGGGGGGGGGGTCGCCCCTCTGTACAAACATGTATTAATTCATTATTCTATGAGAATACAGAATGTCTGCGCAGAGTGCGCCTCGCGTGGGCAGAGAGCGGCTACACACACGGCTTCTGTTCAGAGAGGTCAAAAGGTCAAAGGCTTCAGGACTCAGGAGACCCATCTATGCACAACTCATCCATACGCGAGGAATCATTTGACATAAACTACAAAAAACCTCTACAATTAAAAGTGTTTCGAAAAAAAGGAGAAGAAGAAAAAGATAGGAACACAACGCGTGGTCAGAACTCGTCGCGCCGCTCGGCCGCGTCCATCTCCAGGACACGCCTCCCTCTGGGGTTGTTGTAGATCTTCTCGATGGGAACCTCCCACTTCTTGCACCTGTGAGGACGGACGACACGCCGGTTAAAAAAAACCAACAACAACGACAACAAAGATTACTGGACAAAAGGCTAAAAAAGAGATTAAAAGAAGATGTATTTCTATTCTAGGGGTCAGATTATGGAATAACGTTAAAATGGATGTAAGAATAGTTTAACTCATTTTTGGTTTTCAAAAGGATTATTAATAAAACAATTCTTGAGGGTTATAAGTGTGATTAAAATGTATTTATATGCAAGATGTATGCGGATATATACATATATATGTGAATGTATATATATATATATGTGTATGTATATATGTGTGTGTGTGTATGTATATATATGTGTGTATGTGTGTATATATATACATATATATAATTGTATATTTCTACTGTTATTTAAAAAATATATATATTAATTTTCTGATTTATTTAATTATAATAACTTAGGATATGAATATATCAGCATTTTTTGCTTCATATATCTTTTCAGTCTTTCTGTTTTGTATATTATATAGAATAATATTGTCTTATATTGTAATGATTGACTGAATAAAATACACAATAACAACAACTCATCCGCTCAGTATTGACGGGGTGATGATGTCACTATATTGGAGTAGCGGCACACGCGCAGAGTAGCCCGCGGCTAGCCCGCGGCTACACTAAGCTCCACCAGAGAGGAGGGGTTGTTATTATCTGTAATATCTCATCTTCATCTTCACTTCATCTGCAGGTTGAAGATCCTCTAAACATTTAATTTGGCTGCAGAATATTTACTCAGATTTAAGACTTCCTGTTTCTAAAGCCTCCACAAACGTAATGTAAACAGCGTTTTGATCTGCATGAACAGTACATCCGTATAAATGAATAGAATCATGTGTGTGCACATGGAAACAATAATCTATAGCCAGTCTTTTTATAATAAATTATTGGACATGAAACTCGAGCTCCGTAAATAGGTGTGTGTGTGGGGGTGGGGGGGTGCGCTTCCCTTTTCGCCGTGGCCTGGCACCTCCATTCAGCCGCAGCCGACTCCCTCATGGACTCCTCCTGGAGGAGGAGGGCCGTTCGCCTCATTGCTGCTTCACACTTTGATTTTTTCTTCCCTCGTATTTTCCTTCTTTAAATTAAAAAAATATATATATATAAATATATATATGTATAAAATTTCTGGATATATATATAAATTATGCAGCAAATTGAGTCAAATCTTAATTGTAACATAATTAAATATTGCGTTGTTTTCTATAAAATTATATATATATGTATATATAAATATCTCTCTATATATATATATATATCTATATACATAGATATATATAAATATTTTTTCTATGTATAAATTATGCAGTAAATCTTAATCAAAACATAATTACATATAGAGTTGTTTTCGATAAAATTATAAATATATATAGATATCTATATATATAGAGAGAAATTATGTGGAAAATATAGTCAAATCTTAATAAATATATGTATATAATGTCTATTTATATATAAAAATCATGCAGCAAATTGATTCAAATCTTAATCCCATGTTTAGCTAATAAAAAGTATTTTTCATGTGTATAAATAAACAAACAGTGATAAACTGCAACGCGTCGGCTGTAGTTCCAGAAGTGACCTGCGGGCGGAGCCGGCGTGACTCACGGCAGGCGAGGTCCTCGAGCTGCTGTGGGGGGGCGGAAGACTTGGGCCGTCAGGCCATCAGTCATGCAGGTGCTTGTTCAGGATGGAGGTCTGAGGAGGAGGAGGAGGAGGAAGAGGAGGTTGGGAGATTCACAACAGCAAGAGTCATGCATGTGTGTGTGTGTGTGTGTGAACGTGTCATTTCTGGCCCGACTGAGTGTCGAGTGTAGGATCACATGTCTGCCAGATGGGGGCGCTACTTCCTTTCTGCTCGCGGTGACGAGCGCAGGGAGGAAGTGTCGGCCAAAGAGACTGTGCCCAGGGGTGTTGGAGTGTGTGTGTGTGTGTGTGTGTGTGTGTGTGTGTGCAGGAAACAGAGCACCCCGAGGCGGCGCTGACGCTTTTAGTGGCCGATCACCTGTCTGTGCAAACATCCTCCGACTTCTTATGTCATTAACACTTTATCCACACGTCAGAAACACACGCACACACACACTCACACACAATGAACCAGTCTTACCCCCCCCGGCCGTTCTTACCCTCTTCTCCACGGGCATCTTGATGGAGTCCTTCCCCAAGAGGTCGAACTCCACCACGTCCGGCTCGCCTTCCTCCTTCTGCGGAAAGGAAACGCCACCGCACGTCGCCAGCGGTTAAAAAACAACGTTTTTCTCGACATGTTTTTAGCCCCGGTGGTTAAAGCGTGTGTGGCGGTGGCTTTGGCGCCATCTAGTGGGGAGCTTGCAGAATGCAACCAACTGGAACTTCTCGTGTGCCAAGTGGGATCGTAAACTCAAGGAAACAGTGATTAAAGGAACAGTGTGTGGCATTGATGGCGAACTATCGGCACAAAAGGAGGAAGAAGTCAATAAGAACGTTTTCCATCGGCGACCTCTAGATGGCGCCACATCCGGCACACTGCCCCTTTAATATTATCGTCTAATTTATTCAATTTACTTCGCAACCAATAAACGGAAGTTACTTTTGGAATGAAAAACAGTGAAGTGGGCGGTATCCGTCTCTGGTAGGGGCGTCGACCTGTCAATCAGCTGTAGCCCCGCCCCTAAAGCGTCCCCTGCTTTATGGTCGCGCAGAAGAAAAATAAAATGGCGCAGACTACGTCCTCAGACCCAATTTGACCACGTTAGGCTCCCAGTTCAGACCCTCTTTTTCAACAATATATATATATATATTCACACACATATATACATACATATACACACACACACACACAAACAAATATATATAATATATACACACACTCACACACATATATATATATATATGTATATAAATCTTAATAGTGATATAATAACTGATCTTGACTCACTTCACGGGACAAAAAGCTGTAGAAAATTTTATTCAGTTTTACAACATAATTATACAATCATGACACGCTCCATCGCCTTCACGTGATTAATCCAGCATTTAATATATAATATTAATATATATAATAATAATATACATGTATAATAATATTAATATATATATTAATATATATAAAAACACATTCACACACACACACAAAAACACAATCCGTATTGCACACATTCAAACTACGACCTCACGCGAGAGCACGATGACTTAAAACACGACCTGTACATTGGGTTCTTCCTCCACTGAAAAGTTAATAATCTATGGGCGGGGAAACAACAACAACAACAACAACAGAGAAACCTATAAACGGAGTCACAGTGGGGGGGGGGGGGGTACAGTACGGTTCACAGGGTCAGGCGACTGCGTTGTGTCTATTTAGACTTCCTTCGTTTGGCCTGCGTGGGGCTCGCTCCAGTTTCTGTAAAGAAAGAAGAGAAGAAGAAGAAGAATAAAGGGTGGTGACTCCACGAAAAGGGCCGGAGTATGTATATATGTATATATGTATGTATATATGTATATATATATATATATCTGGACTGAGGAGTGACGTAGAGACGCTGTATATGTCTCTGGTGTCGACCTGTCAATCACCTGTAGCCCCGCCCCTAAAGCGCCCCCTGCTTCATGGTCTCTAAATGACCATAAAGTATAAATGATGACATCATGCTGTATAGAAGAAGACTTGAAACTAGAGACTGACACATAAACTCATGTTTACAATGTTTACTGAGGGAATACATCAAGAGAAGTAGAGTCACTATAGAGACTTCTATACAACCAGAGGAGCCCCCTGGTGGTCAGGAGGGAGAATGCAGCTTTAACACATGAAGCATAGACTTCTATACAACCAGAGGAGCCCCCTGGTGGTCAGGAGGGAGAATGCAGCTTTAACACATGAAGCATAGACTTCTATACAACCAGAGGAGCTCCCTGGTGGTCAGGAGAGAGAATGCAGCTTTAACACATGAAGCATAGACTTCTATACAACCAGAGGAGTCTCCCCTGGTGGTCAGGAGAGAGAATGCAGCTTTAACACATGAAGCATAGACTTCTATACAACCAGAGGAGTCTCCCCTGGTGGTCAGGAGAGAGAATGCAGCTTTAACACATGAAGCTAGACTTCTATACACATACCTGCAAACTCATGAGGGGTGAAAAAGGTGACAACGGGGGGGGGGGGGGGGGGCAGGTGACTTTTTTGTTGTCACCACATCCACGTTGTTTGAAGCCTCAAAGCTTTTAGAACCACAACTACAGTCATTTTATTGTTCTGACCACAAATCTAAATAATAATAAACAGTTTAAGAACAAAAGGTCCTCCGCTCTGACTCAGCCCTATAATGATAGTAATAACAAATATACATTGTCATTATATATAATATGGTTAAAGTCCTCATGGACTTGTCCCTGAATCTGTTCTGTCTCTACACGTTTGTCACGATACTCATATTATAACTTCTATACATATTACATACCTGCCATAAATATCATGATACCCGATACCAGGATTCAATACAATACCATAAAAACAGTATGGTACCATAAATACGAGACTGGTATATTTATCTATAATAGTAATAAATAAAACATCTGTATGGTTCACTTTTTACCAACTTTTTCAACACTTAACAAATGACAGTAATATGAGTATCAATACAGCCAGATATGAATGAAACTACATGGTTCCATCAGAGCATTGATTATACACTATGAGGCCGTTAGTCTCTGACCAGATGATCCACAGTTCATCAGGATGAGCAGCTGGAGAGTTACACAACTTTACAGACTGAAACATTTCACTTTTTAAACCGAAGTTGGTCTCTAAGCTCCGCCTCTTCTCTCGCTGTGAGCTGCGCAGCGCAGTGTGCGCAGACAGCTCGACACGGAGCAGCGCGTGCGCTCTGATCGCTCTCTTAATGAAGTATCGATACTAAAAATATGCTAAATCACATCGTGTTTAACGTACGGTACTTTGTTAGCATCGCTACACCGTGCAGCGTGACAGCAGCAGATGTAGCGGCTAACATTCAAGCTAACCTGAACCCCCAAACGCTGAAGACATCTGAACGCTGATTGGCCGAGACGCGACACGCCCATCAAAGATGTTCTATTGTGAAGAGCACCACTTCACACTTTTCTCCGCGTCTCACTGCAATCTCAACGGCAGCGGGGCAGGTGACCCCCCCCCCCCAAACAAAAACTCTTCGGATCTCCACGATTCACGTGGACGACCTATTTTGAGTTCAAAACGGTGAATTTCACCGAAAGGTGACAAGTTTGCAGGTATGTATAAACCAGAGGAGTCTCTATTGAATCTGTATAGAGCAGCAATAGAGGATTCTCGTTGTTTCTTCACCTTTCACCGCGGCGCTGGTTCCGGGTCGGGCCGATCTCTTCCTGACGCCGCTGTCGGCGACCGGCTCCTCCTCCACCTCCTTCTCGGCCCGGGAGCTGCGTCTGCTCGGGCCTTTGGGTTTCTCCACCGCCGGCCTGGAGGAGGACCGGGAGGGAGAAGAAGAGAAAGAAGAAAGGACCAGATGGTAGCAGTAGAATAAGAAGAGAAAGAAACGAAGAAGAGAAAGAAAGAAGTGAAAGAAATAAGAAAAAAAGAGAAAGAAGAGAAATAAGAAGAAAGGACCAGACAGTAGTAGTAGAAGAAAGAAGAAGGAGAAGAAGAAGGAGAAGTGACTCAAGGTGTGACTTCACTCTGCTCTGTGATAGAACTCCTCTCCCGTTTCTCCTCCACTACCACAGAAACGCCCGTCTTCCAACGGAAACACGCAGATACGTACAAAGATATGTATAAAGATACGTACAAAGATACGTATAAAGATACGTACAAAGATACGTATAAAGATACGTATAAAGATACGTACAAATATACGTATAAATATACGTACAAAGATATGTATAAAGTTACGTACAAAGATACGTACCGTGGGACCAAGTTGACGGGCGTCTTTCTTTTCTTTGCCCATCTGTGATAGAAGAGAAGAACAGCGGTGACCTTTGACCTTTGACCTCTGCACAGACACGGCGTCTCTCCCATGAAGACACGAGCACAACGAACATGTTGCGTAACGAGAGATACGCCGGCTCATCTTATGAGCGTCTTTCTTTAAAAATCATATTAATTATTTCAAACTCGGCGTAAATGAACATGTGATTAAAACAACATTTCCAGGACTTTTCCAAAACTTTTGTGATTTAAGTTTTTTCCATGACTTTTCCAGGCCTGGAAATGACCATTTTAAAACTCCATGACTCTTCCAGGTTTTCCATGACCTTATGACCCCTGCAGTAACATAAAAGCCACTTCTAGAGAACGGAGGACACGACGTCCTCCTTCAGGGTCTCCAGTTTACAGGAGAAAAGAGAAAAGCAGCATTTGGCTGATTTTTCCTGCTTCTGCAAACATTCGACTGATTTCGGAAACACACGCGGTCAAAGGTCAAAGGGCACAACTGCCCCTAAGAGATATAATGTTTACCCTGATAGCAAAGAATGCTAATTATGATAACATCATTTTGTTTTTGTTCTTTGTTGCGTGTCCTATCTCTACTTCCTGGACTCGTCACACACACACAAACAAGAAATATAGATTTGAATTATAAGAAAACAAAGATATAAGTTATAATTGTTAATAGTTGTTGAGAAAAATGTAATAATAATAAATAACCAGGAAGAAATAAGAATAAAATTGAATATGATAGTCTGATTTATGTTTTCTGAAATCAATTTGAATCTGTAGACTACTTCCTAATAGTCTTATTATTGCCTAATAGTCTTATTACTTCCTAATAGTCTTATTATTGCCTAATAGCCTTATTACTTCCTAATAGTCTTATTACTGTCTAATAGTCTTATTATTGTCTAATAGTCTTATTACTGTCTAATAGTCTTATTATTGTCTAATAGTCTTATTACTGCCTCATAGTCTTATTATTGTCTAATAGTCTTATTACTGCCTCATAGTCTTATTATTGCCTAATAGTATTATTGTCTAATAGTCTTATTATTGTCTAATAGTCTTATTATTGTCTAATAGTCTTATTACTTCCTAATAGTCTTATTATTGCCTAATAGTCTTATTATTGCCTAATAGTCTTATTATTGCCTAATAGTCTTATTATTGCCTAATAGTCTTATTATTGCCTAATAGTCTTATTATTGTCTAATAGTCTTATTACTGCCTAATAGTCTTATTATTGTCTAATAGTCTTACTACTGTCTAATAGTCTTATTATTGCCTAATAGTCTTATTATTGTCTAATAGTCTTATTATTGTCTAATTATTGCCTAATAGTCTTATTATTGTCTAATAGTCTTATTATTGCCTAATAGTCTTATTATTGTCTAATAGTCTTATTATTGTCCAATAGTCTTATTATTGCCTAATAGTCTTATTATTGTCTAATAGTCTTATTATTACCTAACAGTCTTATTATTGCCTAATAGTCTTATTATTGTCTAATAGTCTTATTATTGTCTAATAGTCTTATTATTGCCTAATAGTCTTATTATTACCTAACAGTCTTATTATTGCCTAATAGTCTTATTATTGTCTAACAGTCTTATTATTGTCTAATAGTCTTATTATTACCATCCCTTCCCTGGCATATGCCAGGTTTATATTTTGAGCGTATTTATTTTATAAAAATTAATTATTTCAAACTCAGCGTAAATGAAAATGTGAAAATAAAACATTTCCATGACTTTACCAAAACTTTGGGGATTTAATTTAAGGACTTTTTCCAGGCCTGGAAATAATTGTCCCGGTTTTCCATGACCGCACGAACCCTGTATCATAATTATAATAACGCATGCCCCCCCCCCCTCCACACACACACACACACACACACACACACACACACACACACACACACACACACACACACACACACACACACACACACACACACACACACACACACACACACACACACACACACACACGAAGCATCACAGCAGTTAACTAAGAGGAAGACTCCGTCTGGAGGGTCTCACCCTGACTCGGACCCCGTGGAGGCCTCTTCACCTGGAGGACACAGAGGATTCTCTCAGGTGACGTGGAACCAACGGGAAACAGACAACTTCAAACAACTTCAGACAAAGACTCAAACAACGACTCAAACAAAGACTCAAAGACTCAAACAACTTAAAACAAAGACTCAAACAAAGACTCAAACAAAGACTCAGACAAAGACTCAAACAAAGACTCAAACAACTTCAAAGACTCAGACAAAGACTCAAACAACTTCAAACAACTTCAAACAAAGACTCAGACAAAGACTCAAAGACTCACCCGGCTTCTCCCCGGCAGCAGCTTCATGGGGCGGAGGGGCTGGTTGGATGGGGACTGGGGGGATGAAGAGAGGATTAAATGGTTCATCCCACATTTATTAGGAATATCTTTCAGTGATTCCTCAACTAGAACCCCAAAACAGAGTCGATGCTCGTGTTCATCATTCATCATCATCTCTAGCTTCAGTTTCTCTTGAAGCAAGAAACCAAATGGAGAGAATGCAGCTCTAACACATGAAGCATAGACGTCTATACAACCAGAGGAGTCGGCCCCTGGTGGTCAGGAGAGAGAATGCAGCTCTAACACATGAAGCATAGACTTCTATACAACCAGAGGAGTCGCCCCCTGGTGGTCAGGAGAGAGAATGCAGCTTTAACACACGAAGCATAGACTTCTATACAACCAGAGGAGTCACCCCCTGGTGGTCAGGAGAGAGAATGCAGCTTTAACACATGAAGCATAGACTTCTATACAACCAGAGGAGCCCCCTGGTGGTCAGGAGAGAGAATGCATGTTTTAAGACTTCCAAATCTGCTTCACTGACCGCGTGCCACAGCCATGAAGTGGTCACGATGCTGTTAGCTTGATGGCGTGCGTGTTTACCTGTGGTGGTCTGAGTGGTTTCTACAGATGCAGCGGCCGGCGCCACGGAGGGCGCCGCAGCCGGGGGGGTCGGCGGCGCCGGAGGAACCACGCTGGGGTTAGCAACCGGAGGAGATGCGATGGGGGAAACGTCCAGAGCGGCTGCAGGGCCGGCGACAATTGGAACGACGGACGGGACGGGACTCGCCACGGGAGCCGAGAGCGGCGCAGGAGACGAGGCCGCGGCGGCGCTAACGGCGACTGCGCTAACGCCGGCTGCGCTAACCGTGGCTGCGCTAACCGTGGCTGCGCTAACGGCGGCGGTGCTAACCGCGGCGGGGCCAACCGCGGCGGGGCCAACCGCGGTGACTGTCGGAGCTTGAGGCGCTCCGCTCTGGTTGGAGGCTGCAGCTGGAGCCGGGGCGACGCTCTGAGCCGGAGGGGCCACCTGGCCGGGGGCCGGGGCCGGAGAGGAGACGGCAGACGGACCAAAGCTCTTCAAAGCGGCAGCAGCGGCGGTTTGGGGAGCCGGGGCTTCCGTCTGGATGGCGGGACTGGCGGCCGGAAGAAAGGCCTGCGGGGGCCCGGCCCCGGGGGGCCCCTGCGGGGGCCTTTCTACAGGACTCTGCTGGGAGTCAGCTGGACCAGAAACTGCCGCCTGCGCTGGTTTTCCTTTGGCCTGGGCAGCGGGGGGCTGCGACTGCGACATGGGGCTCTTTCGGATGCCGTGAGCAGCCGCAGGACTAGAGCTAAGAGGAGGAGGAGGAGGAGGAGGGGGGGGAGGGGGGGAAGCCAAGGGTGCCTGGAAGGGAGATGATGCCGAGGGGCTCGGGTGGGGAGATGGCTGCCGGGCCGGGGGACTCGCTTTCTGAGCAGAAGCCTCACTTAGAGTTTCTGTTTTGGGAGCCGCCGGCTGAACCGGCTGTGGGGCTGAGGTCGGACCGGCGGGGGCCGGTGGGGACGCACTCGCGGCGACCCGGACCTGTGCAGCGGCGCCGCCGGTGGGCTGAGCGCCGGAGGACCGGGTGGCGCTCGGGGCGGGAGGAAGTTGGATGGCGACCGCCCCCGGTACCACGGACGCACCGGGGACCTGGAACACCGGGCCGATGAACACGGGAGCGGTGAACTGAGGCCGGGGGGGCGGGGCCTGCTGCCGGACGGCCTGAGGTCTCGGGTTCGGGTTGGGCGCGGCCGCCGCGGCGGAGGCCAGAGACGTGGGCGCCCTGGGGGCGGGAGGGGGGAGGGTCACGGGGTTAGAGGTCACGAACACCGTGATCTGATTGGCCGGGATTGCGTTGGTAGAGGCGGGGATCTGTATGACGGAGTGAACGCTCCGCACGGGTTTAAGACTCGGGTTCGGTTTCGGAGCCGAGCCGGAGTTAGAACCGGCGCCGACGGCCAAGGCGGGACCGCTTTGACCGGGAGCGACCGCTGGGCGGGGGCTTCCACTCGCGGTGGCGCCGAGGACGGGACCGCCGGTGGGAGTCGGGTTCACATTTGGACTGTGATGGACAGCGATACTCGAGATGGGGTTCTGGCTGAGGGTCGTGACGGAGGTCACGTTAGGGATCGGGACGGCAGGTTTGGGTTTAGCTTCCGACACATTGACGGCGGCGGTCGTCGCGGCGGCGCTCTGAGCGGCACCGCAGGGCGGTCTCTCCGGGTCCAGAGCAGACTTGGGGCCTTCCTTCCCCGCGGCGTCCCTGACCGCGCCGCCCTGAGCCGGCCGAGGAGCCGGCCGAGGAGCCGCCTTCGCGGCGCCCGAGTTATCCAGCACCTGGTTCAGGGAGGCCGGGGCCGGCGCCGGGGTCGGCGCCCGCTCTCCGGGCGCCGACCCGCCGTCCTGCGCCGTGAGCCGGTCGACCGCGCCGGCCTTCGGCTCCGAGTCCGGTTTGGGCTGCTGAGGCGGCGGGAAACGAGGACCCGGCATCCTGGGAGCCGACAACTCCCTCAAGGGCTGCGGCATCTGGCGCTGCTCCGGCGCCGCCATCGCCGCCCCCTGGCCGACGCCCTCGGCGGCGTTGCCCTGCATCCCGTGGAAGGGCCCGTGGGTCTGCTGGGCCTCCGCCTGCGGTGGCGCCGCGTTGGGGCTCGGCATCACGCTCTGCCCCTGAAGGCTGACCGGCTGCTGGGGGGGGGGGCAGTTGACGGCCATCTTCGTCCCCTTCTGCCTCCCCGGACTCGGCGTGGCCGACTTGCGGCCGGAGGCGGGACTCGACCTCCGGCTGTTGCTGGGACTCGCCCTCTTGGCCTGCCCCGCGGGCTGCTTGTCCTGTTTAGCCCCTCCCACTCCGGCGCCAGCAGAGAAAGGCTGCTGACCGCTGTTTCCGCCCACGCCGCCGTTGTTGCCGGGCAGACTTAAGCTCGGGGGGGCCTGCCCGATGGCCTTCAGGGTCGTCGGGTTAAGACCTTGCTGATCGAATCCCCGATTGAGGTTGGGCTGCCTGGGAGGCAGAGGAATGTTGATCTTGGGAGGAAACAGCCCGGCGATGGAGGCGTTGAGCCTCTCGGGGGACAGGTTGATCTCGGAGGGCTCGGTGCTGGGCGGCCGGTTGGTCGGGGTGAGGGGGTGGTGGTACGGCCGGGGGCTGGCTCTGTTGGGCGTTTTGGGCCTGGAGCTCTGCGAGGTCGTGGGCACGTTGGGGTAATGGAGGCCCGGCATGGGGCCTCCCTGCTGCGGCGGGCCGGACAGCTGCTGGGCGCCGGCGTGCTGCGGCATCGGCGCCGGCCCCCCGGGGCCTTGCTTCATCGGGTGAGCGCCGGCGCCCTGGTTGGCCGTCATCTGCTGGGCTCCGGTGCCGGGGTGCTGCACCCCGACGTCCGGGCCACCGGGCGGCTTGGCGTGCGCCCCCGCAGCGGGTTCTTCAGACCCGGAGCCTGGAGGACCCGGCACGACATCCGGGTGGGACATTCTTCGCGCGGCTCCCGCGAGCTAGAACGGAGAAAGTGTTAGGTTGTAGTGGATTTCATGTTTTAAATAATGCAGATAGAAAGATAATTTACATCGTGGATATTAGGGAGGAATATTCTGATTAATGTATGAAGAAGCATCGACGAGCATGAGAACTGTATTCATTTGATGAGGTTTATTCATATGAGATTGGCTTTATTATGGTAGGTGTGTTTCCCTTGAGATCCCAGCTGGTTTCCTGTTTGGGCTTTTATTCTGAAGTCTGAAACCGGGGGTAGGGCTCTAAACCGGAAGCGGAAAGCAGCCGTTATCTCGTGGTGCGAAGCCGAGTCTCTTTTGAAATGCTGAGCAGGAGAGAGCATCGGGCGCCGAGTGAAGGAGGCGTGAGGACTCGTCTGATTGGTCAGACGTTCGGCCGTGTGAGTATCGGAGGCATGCTGTGGGCTGAAGGTAGAGGAGGCGTCTGAGTGACGCTGGGCTTTAACGCAACCTCACCTGTGGGTTCCCCATCAGGGGCATCCCCCTGGCCTTGTCGGGTGAGGGCGGGACCCCCCCGCCCCCCCCGTGCCCCGGCAGGCTGATCATCACCGGCATGTTGCTCTGCTGCGAGACGGGCAGCCGCTGCACCTCGGGCGGGTTGCCCATCCCCCGAGGGGGGAGCTGCCCTCCTGGGGGGACGGCCATGCGACTCTTCGCCTGTTCCTGCTGCATCTTCATCATCATCATCATCTGCTGCTGCTGTTGTTGCTGAAATGCGGATACAAAAAGATGCTACATTTGAAACTTGGATGACGTTTTGCGGCCAAATCAAATCGTTTTGCAGTACATTCAGTGTCATGAGCTGGAATGCTCAAACCATTCAAATATTAGAAAATGCAGCTTCTTCAGGAATAGAGGGGAAAGACTTTCATGTTTCAAATGTTTCAAATTCTTGTATCTTTAAATACTTTAATGTTATTTTTTAATTCATCAGTTCCTATGGAGAAAATCTTCAACTTTAAAAAGCTTACAGTATCTTCATATTTTCAGCAAATTCAGCTATTTAATTTGTTTAATGTTCACATAGCCTTCACCTATTACTGTATATTTTCAAATATCTTTTATCTTTTCAATTTTTCAAATGACTAATTTTTTAGGCAATAAATAATGAATGGGATCCAATGGTGGAAATCTTCAAATCCGCTTAAACTTGTCCAACTTTAAAAGTTTACAATATCGGGATACATTCAGCTAAAGAAACACTTCCACCTTTAAAATGTTTACGAAATTGTTAGCTATAACTTTATATTATAATTAATACCAGACTTCTTTCCTTACAGGGCTTGTATACTAAACAGGTAGTCAAAGTATTCCATGGATACGAGTTTACAGATAATTAAAATCACTCCTCGTCATCGTTTAGATCGATTTGTGCATTTTGGGAATTTTGCACTTTTTAAGTATGAATAGATAAACGGCTCACAATCGTGTGGATAGTGTTAGTTTGTAATAGTTTATTTTGATTCTGTAGTCTTGAGCTTTAAATTAATACATATAGAAAGATATTATAATAGGAAACATTAGGGAGAATATTATTATAATAAATGTGTTATGAAGCATAGGGGTAATGTTTACTCTATGTATGTAAATGGAAGAATTAATGTGTGTTCATGAAAGTGAATGTTAGTTAGTATTTCAGATTGTAGAAGCCGGTTGAAGCCGTGAAGTGACTTTAATGCGGACAATAACAGACGGGACTTTTATTGTGAAAATACTTGTTTAGCGACTTGACCGGAAGTGACTTTTTGACCCAGGGGTCGTGACCTTTGACCCCTCCATTTTGATAGCGGACTTTAATCCAACAGGAAGGTGTTAGAGGCTGAACTCCCTTTGAGAGGAGCTGATTGGCTGACTCTGGACTGGGGGAACATGGTTCCTTTTGGTCTTGACCCGGGTCCTTCAGGCTGGTTGCCGTGGCGCCCGCATCACCACGAAACCCACGACCCTGAGCCTCCACTGTTTGTTAAACTTCTTTCCGACTTCCGGTTTGCGTATGTAGCGAGCAGACGCGTGCGGAGAAGCTCCCGACTACTTTTTGTATTTGACCTCCAAGACCTTCTTTGTGTCACACGTTTTACCATACGACAAGTTTCCAAACCTTCTAAAAGACAACCAGACGAAAAAATGCCACCGAAACACAAACAACAACAAAGCTCGCAAAGCCAAGCAACTCATGCTACTCCTTCGCGAGCTGGAAAGCTAGCGCGAGCTAAAATGGCTGCGAGCGAATCCCCAGGTGAGGAAACCCACTCAGCCCCCGAGAGCGTGGCGGAGCCGTCACGATGCGGCAGCTGTCGGCCCTCCTGGAAACCCACCGCACCGGGATGAAGGAAGACATGGCGGCGCTGATCCAGACTTCATCTCAGTCACTCCGGGTCTCGATGGACGCGCTGCGAGGGGATGTGATTTCATTTAATAAGCGTCTCACCGACACGGAGACGATAGCGGGTACCAACTTTGAACGGCTCACTTCGGTCGAAGCGACCATTAAAGCCATGCAGGCCCGGAATAAACTGCTCCACGACCGGGTGGAGGACCTGGAGGTCCCGAAGGTCCAACCTCCGTATTGTCAACGTACCAGAGGGCAGCGAAACTGGCAGGGACCCGAAGCAGTTCATGGCGGACCTGCTCATGGAGACGGCCGGGCGGGAGGTGTTCGCTTCACCTCCGCTGATTGACCGCGCACATCGCACCGGACCGGTCCCAGAACGAGGCTCCACCAAGTCCAGGCATTTTATTGTGTGCTTTCATAGCTATTCTGATAAGGACAAAATGTTAAGATGGGCCATGAAACACAAACTAAAGATCCGCAATGTGTCTTTGAGAGTGTACCAGGACATGAGCGCTTCCCTTGCCAAACGGAGAGCGGCGTTCAATGACATGAAGCAAGAACTGGACAGAAAAGGCGTCCGCTTCGGACGGCTCCACCCGGCCCGCCTGCGCGTCGCCTTTGAAGGAGAAACCGTCTTCTTTGACACCCCGGACGAAGCAAGAGCCTTCTACGCCCGACGGATAGCCGGCTAAAGGGCACGATCACGGTCATATGAACAGGTACACGGGGTGGTTCTATGTACAGGCGCTGCTCCTGATAAGAGGACTATTTTATTTTTCAGTTTATCACCGGTGGTTATTTATTATACCCGCTCCTATTATTGATACGGTGTGAGCCACTCTTTTCTTTTGCTTTCTAAAATACTCACCACCCCGTGTAGTACAAGCTTACGGTTTGATACGTTTCCACATGTACTTGTTGTGTGTAATTATACTTTACTCTTTATTGTGATGTCACAAAGTTGGTCTTGCACACTAATTTAATGTGTTGGCAGAATCTCCCAGTTAGGAGAAATTAAGGAAGACCTTACCGGAAGTACCAAGTTAAGGGAGTCCTGCGGCTAGCCCCTGGTAGGGAGTCCAGCATAGGAATGGTGTTTTATGTTCTAGATGTTGTAGTTTTTAGTGTTTTATATTGTTCAATGTTGTACGGCAATCGCACTGCCCCCATGTCAAAACTAACCTTTATCCTTAAGCACAAAGTAGACTCATGTCAAATGTAATCGGGACAGGAGGAGGTAATACCAGAATTGTCAGCTGGAATGTCAAAGGACTAAATGGCCGCATTAAAAGAGCTAGAGTCTTTGCTCACCTGAAAAGACTCGAGGCCGAAATCATTTTCCTACAAGAGACGCATCTATCAACAGCAAACCAAGTGAGACTACGAAAACCGTGGATTGGTCAAATCTTCCACTCTAACTTTAATAGTAAATCAAGGGGCGTGGCTATCCTTCTTCATAAAAAAGTACAATTCACTGCAGCAGACATCATCTCAGATCCAAATGGCCGTGATATTATAATCTCAGGTTCACTCTTCCACACACCAGTGATACTGGTTCATGTATATGCTCCTAACTGGGATGATGAAAACTTCATAAAGAAAATGATCTCCAGTATTCCCACCCTCAACTCTCATAATTTAATATTCGGAGGAGATCTAAACTGCTTAATCAATCCCAGTCTGGACAGATCAAACCCCACTTTAAAACCACCTTCAAAAATGGCAAAAACCCTGTTGTCTTTTATGGACCAGGTTGGATGTGTGGATCCCTGGATTTCGGAACCCCACCGATAAGACTTTCTCTTTCTACTCGCATACCCACCAGTCTTACTCTCGAATAGATTATTTTTTTATTGATAAAACCCTCCTTCCGTCAGTGGCTAATACAGAATACTCTGCAATAGTAGAGTCTGACCATGCGCCAGTAATTCTAGATCTATCATTTAATCTCTTACAGAAACCTCGTCCTGTGTGGAGGTTCAACTCCCTTCTGCTTGGGGATACCATGGGTAAGATGGCGCGGCTGTGTCCAGACGCCGTCGAGGTAGCTCCGCGGAGATTGTGCGCTCTTTTAGTTTTTGTGTTTATTTTTAATGTTTTCTTTGCCACAAACACATCGGCACTAACAGCATACGACCACAGCACACTTTTGGACATAAACTTTTGCGCAAAACAAGGGTTTTTGTCCACTTTTTCCATCGATCCAGCGTGGCCGGCAGAGATCGTACGAGCGAACCACATCAACAACAGTGGAGCCGCTACTACGGGAGACGACGAAAACATCGAGGAAAGCGGGCGAATTCGGAACAGACTGAGAGTTCAAGCCCACCGTCCACCTCTGCCCAGCATCCTTCTTGCTAACGTCCAGTCTCTGGAAAATAAGATGGATGATGTTAGGGCAAGGATCAGATTCCAACGGGACATGAGGGACTGTAATATTTTTTGTCTGACGGAAACTTGGCTGACCCCGCTGGTGCCGTTTCGAGTCATATGCCCAACCGAGTCCTTCTCTGTTTTCCGTGCAGACAGAACGGAAGAGTCTGGTAAATCTAAGGGTGGAGGGGTTTGCTTCATGACGAACAACATGTGGTGTGACCCCAAGAACATTAAGACTCTTTCTCGTTCCTGCTCGCCGAACCTGGAACATCTGACGATCTCATGCCGTCCATTCTACCTTCCCCAGGAGTTCAGCACGGTCATCACCACAGCCGTCTACATTCCACCACAAGCGGACACCGACGTAGCACTATCGGACCTACATGATGTGTTATGTCGGCATCAGAACAAGTATCCCGACGGCTGTGGTGGTGGCTGGGGACTTTAATAGGGCTAACCTAAAAAGTCATGCGAACTTTCACCAGCACATTACGTGTGCTACCAGAGGAAAGAACGTTGGACCACTGCTATCGCCATTCAAGAGAGGCTACAAGGCTGTCTCTCTCCTCCGTTAGAAATCAGACCATGCCGCCATTTTTCTGCTTCCGGGATACCGGCAAAAGATCGCGCGGGAAGCGGTAGTGACGAGGAACGTGAAGCGGTGGTCTGACCAATCAGAGGCTGAGCTACAGGGCGCTCTGCGTGTCGTCGACTGGGACATGATCCAATCCAGTTCCAGTGACGTCAGCGAGTTCTTGAAGTAGCAATGAGCCTCATAGCAACGCTTAACGGACACCATCGTCCCCACGGTAAAGTTAGGGTCTTTCCTAACCAAAAGCCGTGGGTTGATAGATCCATCCGTGAAGCTGTGAACGCCCGTACTGCTGCCTATAACTCCGGTCTTGTATCCGGCAACATGGACGAGTACAAGGCTGCGGTCTATGGACTGAGGAGGGAGGTGAAGAAGGCCAAGATGAGGTACCGAGACAGAGTGGAATCACAGATGGAGCAGCGCGACACCAGGCGCCTATGGCAGGGGCTACGGACTATCACAGACTACCAGAGCAGACCCCGCTATGGTGAGTGCCGACGCATCCCTAGCGGACGACCTGAACTCATTTTATGCACGGTTTGAGGCTAGCAACAACAGCGCTAGCTCGCCCGACTAACAACAACACCGTTAAGCGTAGCGAGGTGAGTTCTACCGCTGGGGATGAACACACACTCTCTGTGACCGAGCACAGTGTGAGGAGGGCTCTGTTGAGGGTGAACACCAGGAAAGCTGCAGGTCCAGATGGCATATCTGGGCGAGTACTGAAGACCTGTGCTAACCAGCTAGCTCCAGTGTTCACCACAATATTCAACCTCTCCTGGCTGAGTCCGTGGTCCCCGCCTGCTTCAAGAGATCCACTATTGTCCCTGTGCCCAAGAATGCTTCTCCAGCATGTATGAATGACTACCGACCGGTGGCCCTCACCTCGGTGGTCATGAAATGCTGAGAGGCTGATAAAGGACTACATCTGCGCCTTCCTCCCTTCCTCCATGGACCCGCTGCAGTTTGCTTATCGCCCAAACAGATCCACAGATGATGCTGTCTCCCAGGTACTGCACACCACACTCTCTCATCTGGACAGCCAGAAGGGGGGCTATGTGAGACTGCTGTTCATTGATTATAGTTCAGCTTTCAACACCATAGTCCCCTCCAGACTGGCCGGCAAGCTGATTGAGCTGGGACTGAACACCCCCTGTGTGCTTGGATCCTGGACTTCCTGACCGCCAGGCCACAGGTGGTCAGGGTGGTCAGACACACCTCCAAATCCCTCACCCTGAACACAGGATCCCCCCAGGGTTGCGTCCTCAGCCCCCTACTGTACTCCCTGTACACACATGACTGTGTGGCCAGGTTCAGCTCAACACCATCATCAAGTTTGCGGATGACACAGTGGTGGTGGGCCTGATCTCCGACAACGGCGAGAAGGCCTACCTGGAGGAAGTTGCTGATCTGTCACTCTGGTGCCAGGACAACAGCCTCATCATGAATGTCACCAAAACTAAGGAGCTGATTGTGGACTTTAGGAGGGTACAACAACAGAGGACGTACTCACCACTGGGGATTAACGGGACTACTGTGGAGAGGGTGAGCGGGTATAAATACCTGGGAGTCCACATCACCGAGGATCTGACATGGTCAACAAACACAGACACTCTGGTGAGAAAGGCAAGGCAGCGCCTCTACCACCTCAGGCAGCTGAGGAAATTTAAAGTTTCCCAGAGGATCCTTCAGTCCTTCTACTCTGGAGCTGTAGAGGCGTCCTGACAGGAAGCATCACAGCCTGGTTTGGCAACTGCTCCGCTCAGGACAGGAAGGCTCTGCAGAGAGTAGTGCGTTCGGCTGAACGCACTATTGGAACTACACTCCCACCCTGCAGGACTTGTACACCAGGAGGTGCAGAACCAGAGCCGGCAGGATCATGAAGGATCCTCACCACCCCAACAACAGACTGTTTCAGCTGCTGCGGTCAGGCAGGCGCCTCCGTAGTCACGCTGCAAGAACAGAGAGACTGAGACGGAGTTTCTTTCCTCAGGCCATCAGGACTGTGAACTCCGACCTCACCAGGACCCCCACATAGACCCACACAACTGCCCCTCTTAGGCAAACACACACACACACACACACACACACACACACACACACACACACACACTTACTGTAAATATTGTGTTGTTTTTTATTTGTAAATAGTGTGTACTTGTTGCCCTTGCACATTCCTGCTGAGCATTGCCACTTTCATTTCACTGCACACCCTGTGTGTGTATGTGACAAATAAAACATCTTGAATCTTGAAATCTTGAATAAGACATTTTGTGAATTGATCAACAAAGTAATTGATGACTTTATTCTAAATAATCAAAAAGATGACGTATCCCCTTCTCTTCTATGGGAGACTCTTAAAGCGGTCTTGAGGGGGGAGATCATAGCCTTCTCATCGTTACAAAATAAATTGCGTAGAGAGAAACAAGATCAACTCATCAAATCAATCAGAGACCTAGATTTACAAAACTCAACAACACCTTCCCCTGAACTTACAAAGCAAAGATTTACCTTGCAAAAGGAGTATGACCTACTGTCGACAGGCAAAGTAGAAAAACAACTATTACAGGCTCGTGGATTTCAATACGAACATGGTGAGAAAGCAGGAAGATTGCTAGCACACCAACTTAAAGCTAAATCTACCTCTCAGCAAATATCACAAATTAAAAACGTATCTGATGATGTGACAGTGATCCCATCTGAAATTAATGATACCTTCAGGGATTATTACTCTAATTTATATAAATCAGAAAGCCCAACCAACAACACAGACATGGAAAAGTTCCTTGATGGTCTTATATTCCCAAATATTGACAATGGCCAAGAAAGGAGACTAGACCAACCATTGAATGCAAGTGAAATACTGGGATCAATTAAAGCTACACAGAGCGGCAAAGCACCTGGGCCGGATGGCTTCCCCACTGAATTTTTCAAGGAATTCTCAGATAAACAATTACCACTTTTGCTTGATATGTTCAACGACTCTTTAACCCGAGGGACTCTGCCACAAACCCTGACAAATGCATCAATTACTCTGTTGTTAAAACCTGGGAAAGATGCAAATGAATGTGGATCCTACCGACCAATTTCCCTTCTGAATGCAGACTATAAGATTCTGGCAAAAGCCCTCGCTATTCGTCTGGAAACAACAATTCATAAAGTAATTTCTGAAGACCAAACTGGCTTCATAAGAAATCGCCATTCCTTCAGTAATATCCGCCGCCTTTTCAGCGTCATCTACTCCCCTGTGTCTTCTGAGACCCCAGAGATGGTTATCTCTCTCGACGCAGAAAAAGCATTTGATGGGTGGAATGGCCATACCTCTTCAGGATTTTGGAAAAGTTTGGTTTTGGTCCTAAATTTGTGGCATGGGTAAGACTCCTCTACTCCTCGCCGAGCGCCTCTGTTGTCACCAATAGATCAAACTCAGAATTTTTCAATTTATACCGAGGTACCCGCCAAGGCTGCCCCTTAAGTCCTTTATTATTTGCCTTCGCTATCGAACCATTATCCATTGCTCTTAAAGCATCCCCAAACATTAAAGGAATTCACAGATGGAGCACTGAGCACAGGGTCTCGCTATATGCTGATGACTTATTAGTTTATATTTCGGACCCCGTGGAATCTGTCCCCGCACTAATTGAAGTCCTGAAGCAATTTGGGACATTCTCAGGCTATAAATTAAATTTCTCCAAAAGTGAATGCTTCCCTTTAAACAACTTGACAATAAAGACTCCGGGAATGCAACTGCCTTTCCACAGTTGTGATTCTGAATTCAAATATCTTGGCATCTATATCACCCGTAAATTTGAGAGCTTGTATAATAGGAATTTCTCTCCATTAATCAACAAAATGAAGACTGACTTTGACAGATGGAAAACCATCTATTCTTTATGAACAGGGAGAGTTAATTGTGTCAAGATGATTGTGCTACCACGCTTCTTATATCTGTTTCAATGTCTGCCAGTGTTCCTGCCTAAACTCTTTTTTACTACCTTAGAGAAGCATATTACAGGTTTCCTATGGGATAACAAACATCCGCGGATAAGTCAAGTGATGCTACAAAGACATCGGTCTCAAGGTGGACTCTCTCTTCCCAATTTCAGATATTACTACTGGGTAGCAAATATACAGAAAATAATATACTGGATCAAGCTCCCTCAAGTTAGTTGGTGCCTAAATGAAGCTAAATCTTGCCCATCAACTTCTCTTCTAGCATTGGTAACCTCTAGACTACCATTCTCCCCAAAAAAATACTCATCCAACCCGATAGTAATCACAACATTAAAAATTCTGGCACAGTTTCGTACAAAATTTGGCTTCACAGATCTATCTACTGTAACCCCTATTCATGATAATCACCTCTTCCCCCAGCCAGACTGGACTATGCATTCTCGCTATGGCATAACAATGGCATTTTCAACATGGGTCAATTATACATTAATGGGGTGTTTGGAAGCTCTGAAGATATATTTAAGAAATATAATATCCCTCACTCCCATCTGTTTCGCTATTTTCAAGTGCGAAACTTTGCTAAATCCAACAACCCCAATTTTCCTGGTCCTCCGCTAGACTCCGTGTATGAGGATATTCTGAACACACCACCAGAGGCAAAAGGATTTATATCCCGGATATATCAAATTATCAATTCAATTACTGAGACTAACATCGTCAAAATCAAAGTAGATTGGGAAAAAGAACTTGCCATGAACATACCAGACTCACTTTGGAACCAGGCCCTAATTAGAGTCAACAACAGCTCTTCATGTGCACGATTAAATGTACTGCAATTCAAGGTACTGCATCGCCTACACTACTCTAACTTTAAACTTTCAAAATGTACAATAATGTTAAAGATAGCTGCAATAGATGTCACAACTCACCAGCAGATCTTACTCACATGTTCTGGTCCTGCCCCCAACTGGCAAATTACTGGGAGACAATATTTCAAGTCCTGTCAAAGTCACTTAATCTAAATATTTTACCCAGCACCTGGATGTGCATCTTTGGTGTTCAGGGGAGTGGAGAGCAGACTCTGATGAAGAAACACAAAAATATAATTGCTTTCTCAACCCTCTTGGCACGAAGGAGAATCCTACTGGACTGGAAGTCACCTCGCCCTCCCAGTTCCTCCTTGTGGCTCAAGGATCTAGTGTTCTTCTTAAAATTGGAGAAAATCAAGTTCTCTTTGCGGCGACAGCCGGAGAAATTTCAATCTACTTGGGGTCCGATTATCCAATAATTTAATAAATTGAAGACTCTCTCATTAGACTCATAAACAATTTCTGTTGTCTTTTTTGTTTAAAAAAAAATTTATTTACAAAAAGGGGGGAGGGGAAGCTATTTAAGTTGTCTTGACGCTGTTGTAGGAACTTGTATTAGCAATAATTTACAATGTCTCAAACTCATTTCTGGTTTCTGTTTGACTGTATTGCCTCCTACACTATTTTCACTTTTGTGTAATACTTGAACAATTCAAGCAGTGCGATTTGTTCGATTTGTTCTGTGTTGGGATGGGGGGGGGAAATGAAAAATGACAAGTTCAATGTATAACTGTATACTCTGCTTTTGAGAATAAACACAATTTACAACAACAACAAAAACTTCTTTCCATTAAATATTGTTAAACTTAACTCACTCCACCCGGAGCCTGAAGAGCTCAGCTTCAGTGACTCTTATAAAATCACTAAAGTACACGATGATGATCATACCTGTTGGAGCAGGTGTGGCTGTTGAGTTTGCTGCTGTTGTTGTTGTTGTTGTTGTTGTTGCTGCAGCTGGTGAGGGTGCATCTGGGGCTGACCTTGAGCCGGAGTCTGCGGCCCGGGCATCGCCTGCTGCCCTTGAGCATTCTGGAGACCCTGCATCTGCTGCATCTGCTGCATCTGCTGCTGTTGTTGCATCTGCTGCTGTTGTTGTTGCTGCTGCATTTGCTGTTGTATTTGTTGCTGCTGCTGCATTTGTTGTTGTTGTATCTGCTGCTGTTGCATGTGCTGCATTTGTTGTTGCTGCTGCTGCTGTTGTTGTTGTTGCTGTTGTTGCTGCTGCATGAATTGCATCGGTACCTGCTGCAACACTCTCTGGTCTCCAGGCTGGCCAGGAAAGCCTAGATAACACGTCGAGAGGCAAACATACAACATCAGAGACGAGGGAAACATGAAGCAGCTGCAAGTAAAAGAATCAGAAGCCAAGACTCTAAGTTATTGTTGTTATTATTGTTGTTGTTGTTTACCCGCCGGCCGGCCGGAGAACTCGGGGAGCTTCTGACCAGCGTTGTCTAAACCCAAACTCGGCTCACCGCCCAGGTTCGGCAGTTCGGAATCCTCCAGACCAGCAGCTCCGTCCAGACCGCTGAGGACACACCGCGGAGGAAGAGGAGCACAGGGACTTATTTGTTTTGTTGTTGTTTATTTTTATTCAGTCAATCAAATACGAGACGATATTATTCTATAAAATATACAAAACAGAAAGAATGAAGAGGTAGAAGCAAAACATGCTTAAATATTCATATCCTAAATAAATATCAAATAAATCAGAAAATTAATATAAAATAAAGAAAAATATCAAAGAAAATAAAAAACAAGATATATATATATATACAGGACTGTCTCAGAAAATTAGAATATTGTGATAAAGTTCTTTATTTTCTGTAATGCAATTAAAAAAACAAAAATGTCATGCATTCTGGATTCATTACAAATCAACTGAAATATTGCAAGCCTTTTATTCTTTTAATATTGCTGATTATGGCTTACAGCTTAAGAAAACTCTAAAATCCTATCTCATAAAATTTGAATATTTCCTCAGACCAAGTAAAAAAAAGATTTATAACAGCAAAACAAAATCAAACATTTGAAAATGTGTTTCCAGGTGTTTCGAGTTAATTAGACGATTCAAGTGATTTGTTTAATACCCTACTAGTATACTTTTTCATGATATTCTAATATTTAGAGATAGGATATTTGAGTTTTCTTAAGCTGTAAGCCATAATCAGCAATATTAAAAGAATAAAAGGCTTGCAATATTTCAGTTGATTTGTAATGAATCCAGAATGCATGACATTTTTGTTTTTTTAATTGCATTACAGAAAATAAAGAACTTTATCACAATATTCTAATTTTCTGAGACAGTCCTGTATACACACACACATATGTATTTATATATATATACACACATATATATATTTATTATATATATATATACACACACATATATATATATTATATATATATTTATTTATATATATATATAAATATACACATACATCTTCCATATAAATACATTTCAATCAAACTTAGAACGCAAGAATTGTTTTATAAATAATTCCTTTGAAGCCCAGAATGAGTGAAACTTCAACATGCTCACACAGGAGGAGGCGGTGAGGACGGTCCTCTTACCCGAGTCCCTCTGCCGGCGCGTCTTCCTCCTTGGGCTTCTTCTTCCGTGCCGGTTTCTTCTTCTTGGGTTTGGCCTGGTTGGCGCCGCCGGCTCCTCCCTGTTTCCCCCCTGGGCCGAACTGGCTGGCGGAGATGTCGCTCTGCAGCAGGTTGACGAGCAGCGGGCTGGTCAGGGTCACGTCCTTGCTGACGGGGAAGCCCCCCGGCTGCACGCTGGCGCCCGCCATCGGCATCTGGCCCTGGAACTGGGGGTTGAAGTTCATGCCGTGAGCCCCGAAGTGGCCGTTCCCCATCTGCATGTGCTGAGGGCCTCCCAGCATGCCTTGCTGCGCCTGCATGTCAGGGGCCATCTGCTGGACCCCCAGGTCCTCTGTCCCACTGTTGGGATCCCCCAAAGCATGAGGGTGCTGTTGAGCTGCCTGCTGCTGCTGCTGTTGTTGTTGTTGTTGTTGTTTCTGCTGCAGCTGTTGTTGGATCAGAGGGTGGCCGGCGGGCAGCCTCATCTGCTGCCCGTGCATCCCCATCGCTTGACTCGGGTTGCCAGCAATAGGAACCTGCTGCGGCTGCTGGTTCATCTGCTGCTGGTGTTGTTGTTGCTGCTGGAGTTGAGCCATTTGCTGCTGTTGTTGTTGTTGTTGTTGTGGGGTCATCTGCTGCTGGCCGACTTGGCCCTGGAACTGAGCCATGGTGCCTGCAGCGTTGGGAGCCGGGCCGCGCATCATCTGGCCGGGCATGACTCCAGCTGGGATCTTGCCTCCGAACGCCTGCTTGTTGCCTTGCATCTGGTTGGCAACCACCTGCTCCATCATAGAGTTTTGTTGTTGTTGTTGCTGCTGCTGCTGTAGGAGCATGGCCTGGTGCCCTTGGCCTCCAACCATCTGCCCCTGCCCATGCATCACCCCCGGGCCCTGCTGAGGCATCATTTGCTTGGGTGGGGTCATCCCCCCCCTCTGCCCCTGACTGAGGGGCCTCGAGAGGACGGTCTGACCTCCACCCTGGCCCTGAAGCTTCTGGCTGGGGGAGGAGGACACGGGCTGGGCCTGATGCTGGAGGCCCAGCATCTGGCTCTGGAGGCCGGGCTGGGGCCCGGCGGCGGCGGCGCCGGGGGACAGGCCCGGCATGCCGCTCTGCATGCCCATCACGTTGGGCGGGGGACCCTGCATGGGATTTGGTGCGGAGGCCGAGGGCGGAGTTCCTGTTGTAAAACACACACACACACACACACGTTTCACAACAAGTGCTTTCTCCCCGGAGTCCTTTTGACTTCACGTCTCCTTGTCCATCGGACCCTATGAGACATATAGATCCTATCTGCTGATGGATCATCGAGGTCTGAATCGTGGTCCATGCCGACTACCAACTACGCCACTGCCCTGCTGAGGCTCCGCCCACTCCTCCTCTCTACCTCCACCTGATGGACCGTGGAGGTCTGGATGGTGGAATATGCCGACTACCAACTCTTCATCCACTCCCTCATCTTCATTGTGTTGTTCCTGTGTTTTAATTAGTGTGTAATGATTCCTTCTGGTCACATGACATCTATGACACCTGTCCATCCTGGAGAGGGATCCTCCTCTGTTCTCTCCTCAAGGGTTCTGACCTTTTACCCTGAAGGGTTGTTTGGGAGTTGTTCCTGATCCCATGTGAGGTCAAAGGTCAGGGATGTCTATGTGTACACATTGTAAAGCACTCTGAGGGGAGTTTATAATTGCTATTCTGCCCGTTGCTAGTTTTAACTCGTCTAACTCAGGACTTCTTCACAGCGGCGTTGTCATGGTGACCTGAAGGTGAATATCTAGGCCCTCCATGTTGTACACGAGCGTCAATGAGACCTCGACACAGGACATTACAGGGCAGATTTTAGTCTTACATATTTAGAGCAAGAAGTGTAAAATATATAAACAATAAAAAAGAGACAGCAAAAAGAAAGCCATGCAGAAGTAGTGCGTGATCTATTCTCTATTCTACATTCATGAACATAAAATCAGGTCCATGGGGCGCTACGTACGCAACACAGTTTTGCCTTTATACAGTTTTTAAATCTATTAATTTTTTTACACGAGGGCAAATGTTTTTTAAAATTATTTCACCAAAGCAGAAAGAAAATCCACCATGAGGATAAATTCTGTCGTTGCTTTCATCAAACAATTCTACATTAAGAACTAAATCTCTAAAATAAATAAATATATCGCCATTGATAACAAAGAGCTGCTGTTAAAAACGACTCATTGTTGTGGCAGCGGGGTGTGTTTAAGCTCGGCTGCAGAGTGGGTGGAGCGGGGGTGTGGTTCAGGGAACGGTGTCTGATTGTCATCAGCTGGTCTGATTGTCATCAGCACGGTGGAGAAGGAGTGCCTCGCCATCCGGTGGGCGGTCGACTCCCTGCGCTACTACCTCCTGGGACGCTCATTCACCCTCTGGTCGGACCACGCCCCGCTCCAATGGCTCCACCGCATGAAAGATACCAACGCCCGAATCACTCGGTGGTATCTGGCTTTACAGCCTTTTAATTTCAAGGTGATCCATAGGCCGGGGACGCAGATGGTCGTGGCCGACTTCCTCTCCCGCTCTCATGGGGGGGAGGGGGAGTAGGTTAGGCCGGATGTTGCCCCGGCCTAAGTCGGGCGGTGGAGGTATGTGGCAGCGGGGTGTGTTTAAGCTCGGCTGCAGAGTGGGTGGAGCGGGGGTGTGGTTCAGGGAACGGTGTCTGATTGTCATCAGCTGGTCTGATGACAATCAGACCAGCTGATGACAATCTGTGTTTGTGTATCTGCGAGGCTTTGTCTCCATAAAGGAGCTGGACAGGAGGAAGATGGGGAGTGCTGAGCAGAGACACGGTCTGCTGTCTGGAAACAATAAAATATATTACGAATAACCTTCCGACTACTCATTCCATGGTGCTTGAAGGGGGGAACCTACTAGTGATGGCGAGACACATGTCACACTGGAGCCAAACGTGGAGCCTCTTTTCTTTGGGGAAAAAAAAAGCAACAATTTTTTTTTGAAAAGCACACTCGGATCTACCGACCCAGCTTTTGATGGCGCTGGGTCAGATGCTGGAGGGGATGGCAGCTATACAGCGGGACCAGGCAGAGGCGAACCGGCAACTCTTGGGGACACTACTGGCCCAGGCAGAGAGGCAGACGGAAGCCCTGGAACGGCTCGCCGCCCCGACAGCTGCGGCTCCACCAAACCCTCCACCCTTGGCGGGGGTGGAGGTCTCTAAGATGACAACGGCAGACGACGTCCAATCATTTCTGGAGATGTTTGAGGGGGCGGAGGCGTGTGGCTGGCCGGCGGGGAGTGGGCGGTCCGTCACTGCCTCTTCTCACCGGGAGGCGCAGACAGCGGCGCTGTCCCGACAGCGGCGCGATTACGCACCGTGCGTAAAGCCGTCATCGATCGGCTGGGACTGACTCCGAGGACCACCAGCAGAGGTTCCGGGAGGCAACGCTGGGACCCAAGGACCGGCCGTTTGCCTCGCACACCAGCTGAAGGACGCCGCCACCAGATGGCTACAGCCGGGAACTCCGGAGGGGCGCAGGCGGCGGTGGAGAAGGTCGTCATGGAGCAGTTCGTGGAGGGGCTGCCGACCGGAACAGCAGAGTGGGTCCGCTGTCACGGCCCCACGTCGCTGGAGGCCGCCATTGCACGGGCGGAGGATCACCTGGCGGTGCACCCCGGCGGGAAGGTGGCCAGCGACAGCTCACTGGCTCCGGACAGACCGACGCGACCCATACCGGCCCCAGCAAACACCGGCACCCTTCCCAACCCACAGGTAGTCCCTCAAACACCAGGGCAGGCGTGTTGGAGGTGCAGGCAGCCCGGACACATCTGGCGGGAGTGTCCGCTGATGGAGGTGGGCCAGGTGATCCGGGTTGCCGGCTCTCCAACACCCTCCCCAGGTCCGGGAGCGACATACCGCGTACCGGTAAGAATCCAGGGGGGTGTACATCAGGCAATGGTGGATTCCGGCTGTACACAGTCTATGATCCACCAGAGCCTGGTTCGACCAGGGGCATTGGTGGAGGCATTGTGGGTGAAGATAAGGTGTGTGCATGGGGACATTCACGAGTATCCCATAGTGTCAGCGGAAATTAGACACAGGGGGAAAAAGCATAACGTGAAGGTTGCGGTTAGCTCCCGCCTTACGCACCCCTTAATCTTGGGAACCGATTGGCCAGGGTTTGACAAGTTAATGGGGAAGGCTGCGGGGGTGCGTTCATGGCAGACAGGGTCATGCGGTGTGTGCGCCGTGCTCAGCGGCGACGCGAGGTTGTCCGACACTGCAGACGGGGAGGGGGAGCCGGGAGACTCCTCCGGCTCCCGAGTTTCACTCCATAGAAGATTTTCCACTCGAGCAGTCTCGGGACGATACTCTACGCTCAGCCTTTGACCAAGTGATACGAATTGATGGTCAGCTGGTGCAACCTGACGCAGCGCAGACATATCCGCACTTCACATTGATCAGGGACAGACTGTACAGAGTGAGCCGTGACACTCACACAGGGCAGGAAAGCACCCAGTTGCTGGTGCCGAAGAGCCGCCGGGAAATGGTTTTCCAGGCGGCTCACTATAACCCGATGGCTGGTCACATGGGATATGATAAAACTCTGGACCGGATAATGACCCGATTCTATTGGCCGGGCATCCGGGCGGATGTGCACCGTTGGTGTGCGTCCTGCCCGGAGTGTCAATTGGTAAACCCTCCGGCCATTCCGAGGGCACCTTTGCGTCCTCTGCCATTAATGGAGGTTCCATTTGAGCGTATCGCTATGGACCTCATCGGGCCATTTCACCAGAGTGCACGCGGCTATCGCTTTGTGTTAGTCTTCGTGGATTACGCAACACGATACCCGGAGGCGGTGCCCTTGCGCAACATTTCTGCAAAGAGTGTCGCGCAGGCGCTGTTTCAGATCATCTCCCGAGTCGGAATCCCGAAAGAGATTCTGACGGACCAGGGCACCCAGTTCATGTCAAGAACACTGAGAACTTTACGGGTTACTGGGCATCAAGTCTATTCGGACCAGTGTGTACCACCCACAGACCGACGGTCTGGTGGAGCGTCTGAATAAGACTTTGAAGTCCATGATCCATAAATTTATTAATGACGATGAACGTAATTGGGATAAATGGCTTGACGCTCTGTTGTTTGCAGTACGGGAGGTTCCCCAGGCCTCCACGGGATTTTCTCCCTTTGAACTTTTGTTCGGCAGGACTCCACGGGGGGTGCTCGACCTCATTAAAGAAAACTGGGAGGAGGGGCCGAGCACCAGTAAAAATGAGATCCAACACGTCCTGGACCTGCGAGCAAAGCTCCACACACTGGGTCAGCTGTCACGTGAGAATTTGCTCCAGGCCCAGGAGCGTCAGCAGCGGCTGTACAACAGAGGGGCCAGGCTGAGACAATTCACACCGGGAGAGAAGGTACTTGTATTGCTTCCTTCTTCCAGCTCTAAACTCCTCGCCAAGTGGCAAGGGCCCTTTGTGGTCACACGGCGAGCGGGGGATGTCGACTATGAGGTGGTGCGTTCTGATCGGGGCGGAGCTACACAGATTTACCACCTCAACCTCCTAAAAGCATGGAGGGAGGCGGAGTCTGTTTCTCTGGTGTCCTCGGTATCTGAGAGAGAGGAGCTGGGGCCTGAGGTCCCAAAATCCACCAATCCGGCCACGCTCCTGTGTGAAGACCGTCTCTCCGGGACCCAGAAAACAGACATTGCCCGGTTGCAGAAGCAGTTTGCTGATGTGTTCTCTCTCCTTCCAGGACGCACAAACCTCATAGAGCACCAGATTGAGACTCCTCCGGGCGTGACGGTGCGTTCACGACCCTACAGGTTACCTGAACACAAGAGAAAGGTGGTTCAGCGGGAATTGGCTGCAATGCTGGAGATGGGGGTAATAGAAGAGTCTCACAGTGCCTGGTGTAGTCCCATCGTTCTTGTGGTCAAGAAGGATGGGTCGATACGGTTCTGCGTGGACTATCGCAGGGTGAACGATGTGTCACGGTTCGATGCTTACCCAATGCCCCGGGTCGACGAGCTCCTGGACCGACTGGGCACTGCGCGTTTCTTTACGACACTGGATTTAACCAAGGGCTACTGGCAGATTCCTCTGTCGCCAGAGTCTAAGGAAAAAACGGCCTTCTCCACTCCGTTTGGGTTATACCAATTCACCACGCTTCCCTTTGGGTTGTTCGGGGCCCCGGCCACCTTTCAACGCCTCATGGACCGGGTGCTGCGTCCGCACGCTGCATATGCTGCCGCCTACCTGGATGATGTGATCATACACAGCACCACCTGGGCGGAGCATGTGCAGCGGGTCGGCGCGGTGCTGGAGTCCCTGAGGCAGGCGGGACTTACGGCCAACCCGGGGAAGTGTGCAGTTGGACGGAGGGAGGTACGGTATCTGGGGTACCACTTGGGCGCCGGGCAGGTCCGCCTCAGGTGGACAAGACCGCCGCCATCGCAGCCTGCCCGCGCCCAAGACTAAAAAGAGGTGAGGCAGTTTTTGGGGCTGGCGGGCTATTACAGGCGGTTCATCCCGAACTTTGCGGAGCTGACCAGCCCCATGACTGACCTGACCCGGAAAGGTGCCTCAGATCCGGTCCAGTGGACGGAGCGGTGCCAGTTGGTGTTTGAGGAGGTAAAGCAAGCTCTCTGTGGGGAACCACTCCTCCACACACCTAACTTCTCTCTCCCTTTTACTCTGCAGACGGATGCGTCGAACAGAGGGCTGGGGGCTGTTTTGTCCCAGCAGGTAGGGGGGTTTGACCGCCCCGTGCTGTACATCAGCCGCAAACTGTCGGAGAGGGAGGGCAGGTACAGCACGGTGGAGAAGGAGTACCTCGCCATCCGGTGGGCGGTCGACTCCCTTCGCTACTACCTCCTGGGACGCTCATTCACCCTCTGGTCGGACCACGCCCCGCTCCAATGGCTCCACCGCATGAAAGATACCAACGCCCGGATCACTCGGTGGTATCTGGCTTTACAGCCTTTTAATTTCAAGGTGATCCATAGGCCGGGGACGCAGATGGTCGTGGCCGACTTCCTCTCCCGCTCTCATGGGGGGGAGGGGGAGTAGGTTAGGCCGGATGTTGCCCCGGCCTAAGTCGGGCGGTGGAGGTATGTGGCAGCGGGGTGTGTTTAAGCTCGGCTGCAGAGTGGGTGGAGCGGGGGGGTGGTTCAGGGAACGGTGTCTGATTGTCATCAACTGGTCTGATGACAATCAGACCAGCTGATGACAATCTGTGTTTGTGTATCTGCGAGGCTTTGTCTCCATAAAGGAGCTGGACAGGAGGAAGATGGGGAGTGCTGAGCAGAGACACGGTCTGCTGTCTGGAAACAATAAAATATATTACGAATAACCTTCCGACTACTCATTCCATGGTGCTTGAAGGGGGGAACCTACTAGTGACGGCGAGACACGTGTCACAATTGTCAACACAATATCATAAATAACGTATAAATAGTACATTTTAACTCTGGTTCTACAATGTCTTTTTAAATAAAGTGTATGTATATTTGAGTCTCCGTGTGGTCGTGGTTTATGTAGGAACGCCGTCAGTCGACTTGTCATTTCTGTTTTCGGTCAAAGAGCATTCACGCATTTCTAAACTAGAATGGGCACTTGGTAGAGCGCATACCTTCGCATATCACAAGATTGGGCATTGAATTATGAACATTTTGGCATTAGTTGCATGCCAATTGGATAAAAATGTATCGTGCTATGGTAAAAGAGAAGATGTTGACCTTTCCATGACCTTGACCTTTGACCCGATCGATCCCAAAATCTAATCAACTGGTCCCTGGATAATAACCAATCATCCCACCAAATTTCATGCGATTCGGTTCAATACTTTTTGAGTTTTGCGAATAACACGCATACAAATAAATAAATAAATACACGGCGATCAAAACATAACCTTCCGCATTTTCAATGCGAAGGTAAACATGTAGAATATAATTTGTCAGATAAAGCTGAGCGTTGTTTACCTGTGTGAGTCATCGCCTGGCTGCTCTGGAGCTGCTGACTGGCTCCGCCCACAGGGGTTCCCGGAGTGCCGGCACTCACCTGACCTTGGACAAAGTTGGGGTTGGGGAAGCCCATCGGACGCTTCGGCATGCCTGTGAATGACGCGCGTTGACGTTGTTACCGCGGACATCGGGACACACTCCAACACCAGAAAGGAAAGACGGGGAGCGGCGCGACCCACCTGGGTGACCCTGGGCGCCGGGCTGCCCGTGCTGCGGCATCCCCATGAAGCCCTGCTGCACGGCGCCCTGCGGGCCGAGGGCGGCGCGCCCCGGCGAGCCGACGCCCTGGGGGAAGCCCTGCGGCGTCGTCGGCCTCGGAGCCATCATGGGAGGAGTCCCCGGAGAACTCTGCTGGAAAGGAGACGAGGAGGAGCCGGGCGACTTGGCGGCGAGGTTGCCCTGCGGCCCGGACGCCGGCGGGAGGGGCGGAGGGGGCCGGACGGCGCCGCCGGGGCAAGCCTGGAGGCCTTTGAGCTGGGGGGCGGCGAACTGACCCGCCTGCTGCAACGGGCCCTGCCCCATGGCGCTGAACACCTGCCCCGCCTGCTGGCTGCCGAACGGGTACGGGGGCGGAGGGTGGCTGGGAGTCTGGACCGTGGCGAGGGAGGGAGGACGGGGAACCATCTGGGCCTGGGGGGGGGGCTTCCTCCAGGCGGGGCCCCCTTGGGCTGCCGGAGGCTGGAGGACCCCGGAGGGCAGCTGGTTCCAGCCGGGAGGAACGGACATCTGACCGGACGGGTTGAACGGAGGCCTCGGGCCCAGCTGAGACTGCTGCTGCTGCTGTTGTTGTTGTTGTTGTTGCTGCTGCTGCTGTTGTTGCTGCTGGTGATGGTGTTGCTGCTGAAGCTGCTGCAGGGCGACGGGGTTGAGCGGCCTCCCGCCCTGCAGAGCCTGCATGTGATGGGCGGCCTGAGGAGGCACGGGGCCCGAGACGTGAGGCCCGGCCTGCTGGTGCTGAAGCTGCAGACCCGGCATCATCGGGTCCTTCATGTCTACGGAGAGAAGCGCAGGGTTCTGACACATGTGGACCGATGGATTCCCAGGACTTTAAACCAAATGTCCAGGACCAAACTGAAACCTCGGTATAAACATAACATTTTTTGAAAGTGTTGCGTATCGAGAGGTATCCAGGACTTTTCCAAAACTTTGACGACTAACTAATATTATTTCAAGAAAATAAGCAATAAAAAGACAATAAAAAGAGTAAATAATCAACGTGACCTGAAATATACACAAAATAATTATTATAGATGTTATTGCACCGACAATCTGAACTAAATTAAATAAAACTACCAATCACACAAAAATACATCGATTCTAAATGATTTATTTATTTGTTCACACGGTAACGGGACGGCTTCATGACCGACTTCCTTCTTCTTTACCTGTCGTCAGAGCTTTAGATATATATAGAGTTCTGACATGTGGACCAGTGGATTTACACTTTTCCAGGACTTTAAAACAAATGTCCATGACCAAACTGAAACCTCGGTATAAACATGAACAGTTTAGAAAATTGTGCGTACGCCGGCTTATATCTTGAGCGTCTTTCTTTAAAAAAACATATTTCAAACTCGGCGTAAATGAACACGTGATTATAACAACATCTCCGTGACTTTTCCAAAACTTTTATGATTTAAGTTTTTTCCATGACTTTTCCAGGCCTGTAAATGACCATTTTAAAATTCCATGACTCTTCCAGGTTTTCCCTGGCCGGACGGACCCTGGAAGGAGCAGTGGTTGTAATGTTCGCCCGCCCAGCCGATCACTGCTCTGCCCCCGTTTGACGAACAAGAAACAAAAAGGAGCCGACCTGTCTGTGAAGACGGCCGATGAACACGAGGGTGCAGCTGCCCGCTGCCGCCCGGCAGCGTGGACGGCGCCGCCGCGCCGGGCCCGGGGGGAACCATGGCCGGGTTAGCCATCCGCACCCCGCCTGGTGGACAACATTACATTCAACACCGAATACAAAGAATAACAACGAAAAGAAGAGGAAAAATCAATAACTGAAGAATGGCTTTGACGCCATAAAACTAAAACAAAGCAAAACAATCAGCCGTTGGTTTGTTTGTCTTTACGGCTTTGGATGGATTCACGTGTCAAAGGAATTATTTATATAACAATTCTTGAGTTATAAATGTGATTGAAATGTATTTATATGGAAGATGTATGTGAAAGTATGTATGTATGCATATATATATATATGTATGTATACATATATATATATGTACATATATATATACACTACCGTTCAAAAGTTTGGGGTCATCCAGACAATTTTGTGTCTTCCATGAAAACTCACTTTTATTCATCAAATGAATTGAAAATTGAATATAAAATATAGTCAAGACATTGACAAGGTTAGAAATCATGATTAATATGTGAAGTATTAATTTTGTTCTTCAAACTTCAAGCTCAAAGGAAGGCCAGTTGTATAGCTTCTCTCATCAGCAAAACAGTTTTCAGCTGTGCTAACATAATTGCGCAAGGGTTTTCTAATCAGACATTAGTCTTCTAAGGCGATAACACAATGTACCATTAGAACACTGGAGTGATCGTTGATGGAAATGGGCCTCTATACACCTCTGGAGATATTTCATTAGAAACCAGACGTTTCCACCTAGAATAGTCATTAACCACATTAACAATGTAGAGTGTATTTCTGATTAATTTAATGTTATCTTTATTAAAAAAACAGTGCTTTTCTTTGAAAAATAAAGTCATTTCTAAGTGACCCCAAACTTTTGAACGGTCGTGTATATGTATGTACAAATAATATACATATATGTATGTATATATATATATATAGTTTTGTTGTTGTTATTTTATGTTAATTTTCTGATTTATTTGATATTTATTTAGGATAGGAATATATCAGCATGTTTTGCTTCTACCTCTTCAGTCTTTCTGTTTTGTATATTTTATAGAATAATATCGTCTCGTATTTGATTGACTGAATAAAATACAACAACAAAGAAAAACAATCAACGCTACCCTGCACAACGATATAAAAACAACTCCTGTAGTTCAGAGACCAGGTGTGACGTGTTACCTGGACCGGGCTGACCTGGGAAGCCAACATCCATTCTCATCTGGCCCGGCGCTCCGATTGGTCCATTCACTCTGACTTCCTGTCCCCTGATTGGTCCCACAGCCACGTTGATGGCGCCTTCCCCTAAAGAACAACAGGAGTTGTTAACATGCTTTATTCTCAACACACACACGCACACAGCCACCCCCGTTACCTTCGATCTGCACGGACAGGATGCCGAGGTCTCTGAGCTGCTGCTGGTTGTTCTGCGCCAGCAGCCGCAGTCGCTCGGCGGCGTCCCGAGGAATGTTGAAGGTGACCCGCACGCTGTTCCACGGCTCCACGCGGCGCGGCCGGAGCCTCTCGGGGCCTTGGGGACGAGGAGGGGAACGATGGAGGATCAGAAGTTACAGCGTAAAACGAGATGAAAAGAGGAGACGATGGGTCAGACGACAAGAATGGGACGAACACACGGAGCTTCTGCTGGAGTATAAAATATAATTGTATATATATATATATATAAATATATATAAATATAAATATATAAATATTAGGGCTGGGCACGTTAACGCGTTAATCTTGCGTTAACGCATCAATTAATTAACGCCGACAATTATTTTATCGCGCGTTAACGCAGGTTTTATTATGTATTTTATTATTACCTTCGCATTGAAAATGCCGGAAGGTTATGTTTTGATCGCCGTGTATTTATTTATTTATTTATTTGTATGCGTGTTATTCGCAAAACTCAAAAAGTATTGAACCAAATCGCATGCAATTTGGTGGGATGATTGTTTATTATCCGGGGACCAGTTGATTAGATTTTGGGATCGATCGGGTCAAAGGTCAAGGTCAAAGGTCATGAACAGGTCAAAATCTTTCGCAGAACTCAAAAAGTATTGAACCGAATCGCATGAAATTTGGTGGGATGATTGTTTATTATCCGGGGACCAGTTGATTAGATTTTGTTATCGATCGGGTCAAAGGTCAAGGTCAAAGGTCATGAACAGGTCAAATCTTCTTGAATCACATGGAATTTGGTGGGATGATTGGTTATTATCCGGGGACCATTTGATTAGATTTTGGGATCAATCGGGTCAAAGGTCAAGGTCATGGAAAGGTCAAAATCTTTTTTTTACCATAGCACGATACATTTTTGTCCAATTGGCATGCAACTAATGCCAAAATGTTCATAATTCAATGCCCAATCTTGTGATATGATATGCGAAGGTATGCGCTCTACCGAGTGCCCATTCTAGTTGTAAAAGTATGTTGCTCAGGCTTTTATTTTGTAAAAGTCTGCTCCTGATTGCTGCGGAACCGGAAAAGAAAGTAATTCGCGGTTTAACGAACATGGAGAAGAGTACGGAGATTTTAAATGGCCATTTTCAATTTAAAGTTCTTAAAGACGGTGGAGTCGACAGAAACAAAGTGATATGTAACCACTGCCAAGATGAATCGTCTTATCACCGGAGTACTTCCAGCCTTAAATATCATTTAAATGCTAAACACACCGTTGATGCCAGCGAATCATACAACCAACCACACAGTGGAGCGAGGCTTCGGCAGGGAGGAGATCAACCAAGAGAACCAACGCCACAGAGAAGTGGAGAGCTACAGACTGCAGGTATGAGACGCCCTCAAGACACACGTCACACAGAGAATACACGAGCTGGATGAAAGGAGAGGACTGCAAAGCGACAGCTTCACAACGTGCTGTTGCTCTCATGGGGATGACGACTGGACATCACTCGGTGACCACAATGACCTCGGAGTGACTGAGCATTATATTGATGAGAAGTGGGCTCTGCATTCACACGCCCTGACTGATGAACACAGAGGAGAGACATTCTGCTGACACTTTACTGAAGTTGCACAGCAGTGGAATGTGTCACATAAAGTCACCACACTGAGCAGATAGAGCACCAGAGATGATCGCTGCTGCCAGACGACTGCCTTTGATCATGTCCCTGCTTCAGTCTCCAGCGTTCTGTCACAGTGTCTCTGCATAACAGTGCATTTGACAATGTCCTGACAGATTTTATGGCACTTTAGTTCATATGGCAGAACATTTAAAATAAGTGTCAAGTTCTAGGAATTGACAAACTGCACTGAAAGTGTTTTCTGGTGTCTCTAACAGGGACAACACATGTTATGGCACTTTCATTCATATGGCAGAACATTTCAAATAGAAGTGCGCTGTACACTACTTTGAATTAATTATTGGATTTTGCGTATACAAATGCGATTAATCGCGATTAAAAAATGTAATCGTTGCCCAGCCCTAATATATATATATCGACAGGGTTCTGACATGTTGACCGATGGGTCTCCAGGACTTTTCCAGGACTTTAACAGGGTGTCTACAGGAATAAAAAAGCGAAATTTAAGACTTTAAGACCTTTTTTTTATTTTTTATATATTTATTTTGATTTGACAAATTAGCAAGACAGGACATTAAGGATACAATACAAAGTGAAAAGAGAAACAAAAGGGTAAAGAACAACAAAAAACAGACAAAAAATATAAATAGATAATGGATACAAAATAATTAGAAAAACCACAGCACATAACACATTCGCACATCACCACTATAAGTACATATTTAAGGTTACATCATCAAATCAAATCAAGTCAGCATCAGTGACAGTGTTTTTAATCTGGCACAGCAAAGTTCAACCCGGAGGGGTCCACCACGTCGAAGACTGGTTTCCATATTTTGACAAATCCCTTGACATTGTCATGGAGGGTGTGGGTCAACTTTTCCAAAGGGAGAACTTCCAAAATCCCCTTGTACCAGTCATCTGTAGAAGGTATCTTTAGAAATCCAGAGTTTAAGGATAGTCTTTCGAGCAATATATAACAGTATTTGAATCAGTTTAGACTAAGACTTTTTAAGACCACGTCTAAATAAAATTTAAGACCTAACTTACGATGGAAATATACATTAATCTAAATTAATTAATTCAAAGTAAACACACTGTCTGTTCAAAATGAACAGTATGGTGTAATGCAAAAGGATAACACAAATGTCATTGCTGTTGTAAATTATATTTATTAATACAACATTTTCAGAACATTTAGGTCCCATAAACAAATGCTTATAAAATCAAGTAAATATATTTAAAAAATACATGCAACATAGTTCCTTTTGAACAAAAAAATCTATAAAATAACATAAATAACAATTCCAGCTGCTTTTAAAATGCAAATACATTTACATAATAGAATGTATGTGTGTGTGTGTGAGTTCTCATGTCTCTATGTGATGGATTTTTGTCACAGGTTCATGTCTACTCCTGAGCTTTTGTGAATATACTAGGAAAACAATCCTTTTCAAACTGTATTAATATAAAAACTTCCAGTTGACATTTGGTCCATTCTCCTGGAAAAAGAAAGAAAAGGCAGACATTAGCCAAACAACAGTCACCACATCTCTTCATGACACCACTTCAGATTAATGTCAGACTGGATCAATATGAATGAAAACTATTTTTACAAATTAAGCAACGTGAGCCATCCCTTGAGCCTAGTGAACACTATGGAGACATATTGACAGGTAAACACCACTCTACTACCATTCTAAAACTATTTGTGTTTGTCTAATTAATGTGTAGTGCGCCTATCCATAGCTGTTACTAACTTGAACTTGAGTAAAGCTTAACTATATGAAACACATACTCATATACAAGAGGATAGTTAATACATATATTTATGTTAGACTTACTTTGAGATGCTGAAGTAGGTCCTGGTGTCATGGCCCGTGAGCTCCACAGGATCCTGACGGGACGTGGTCATTTAACCAATAACGCACATGAAGTCCAGCTGTCTGCTCGCGGTGGTCTGGTCCAGAGTCTCGCGGTGGTCTGGTCCAGAGTCTTGTGGTGGTCTGGTTCTGAGTCTCGTGGTGGTCTGGTCCAGAGCAGGAGCTAGCGGCGGAGCAGCAGCTAGCCCCGCGGGCTGCTGGCGGCCTTCGCTAGTCTCTGTGCTTCTTGCTCTGCTCGTGAGATTCCACCGCTGGAAAGTCTCGCGACACATAACGCAGCTTCAGAAGCATTTCACCCACCGTGACCAGAAACACTCGTTCTTTTCAAGCCGTTGTTGAACTTGCATCCCCCATGTTTTCTAAAGTAGCCGATGCTTCACGTTGTAGGGGATGGGACCGAACTCGCGGGGCCCCTTTAAGAGAAGGGGCGTGGCCCCGGTGACACCAGAGACACCGCAGAGCGACCGGAGCAAAATACGGACCTGGCAGAACAGATTGCCTCATATTCACAGTGACATGACACCCAAAAAATTTAAGACCAATCCAATCTGAATTTAAGACAATTTAAGACTTTTTAAGGCCTTATTTTTTTGAAAAGCAATTTAAGACTTTTTAAGACTTTTTAAGGCCCCGCGGACACCCTGTTTAAACCACATGTCCGTGACCAAACTGAAATCTGGGTTTACCCATGAAACAGTGAGAACATGTAGTATTTAAACAATGTGAATTCAGTCTACATTAAATTAAACAAATGACCAGCGAACTTTCCAGTTACGGTGCGTTCACTTGCAATGCGGAACAAAAATTAACTGCGCCGTCAATAAGAGAGCGTACGCCGGCTTATATTTTGAGCGTCTTTCTTTCTAAAACATATTAATTCTTTCAAACTCGGCGTGAATGAACGTGTGATTATAACACATCTCCAGGACTTTTACAAAACTTTTGTAGATTTAAGTTTTTTTCCAGGCCTGGAAATGTCCATTTAAAAATGCCATGACTTTTCCAGGTTTTCCATGACCGTCTGAACCCTGTATATATATATATATATATATATAAACACAGAAATCACTCGATGTGCATTTCACTGCACGGAAAATGACTCGTTTTACAACGAAGAAACATCGATCTTGGATCTATGCCAGGGTGTCAAAAATAAAACAAAAATCTCTGCAAAGATGAACTTAAATTAGCCGGATTGAAGTATTCTCCTCATTCCATATGAGGCGCCTGTCTATTCCCACGTGGTCGTGAGCAGCAGCCTCTCTCATGGCTCCGTGTGATTGACAGGTCGTGTTCACATGAAGGAAACTCACCCAGGGCGAGCATGTTGGGGATCCCTCTGAGGACACACTCGAGCTTCTGAGGGAAGTCCTCATCCTCCATGTTCCCCTGGAAGGCAATACAAACTGCAGAGCCCTCTTCCTCCACGCCACTTTGCGTGTTGACTCCCTCTTCTTCTTCTTCTCCTCCTCCTCCTTCTTCTTCTTCTTCTGCGCCTCCATGGCAACTGTCGGCGTCCTCCCCGACGCCGGAGTCCCGGTCGGAATCGTTATCCGGTTCCAGGTGCTCGGTCCCCTGGGACGGCAAAGGCAGGGGACATCGATGCGCCATCCTCCCCCTCGGACTAGGAGCAGCGTTTGAACCGTTTCATGCTGGAGACGGAGGGAGAGAGAGAGAGAGAGAGAGAGAGAGAGAGAGAGAGAGAGAGAGAGAGAGAGAGATGGGGGGCGGGAGAGGGAGAGAGAATGACTGGTCCATCCGCAAAAACACAAGCGGCAGAGGTGACAAAGTTAAACACACACACGTGTTATTCTAAATAATGTAAATAGATGACGTGTTCAACACCTTTTAAAATGACGAATCAGTGACATCACTGTGACCGGATCGAAAGGAGAAAAAAATTTATATATAATATACACTACCGTTCAAAAGTTTGGGATCACCCAGACAATTTCGTGTCTTCGATGAAAAATCACACTTTTATTTATCAAATGAATATAAAATGTAGTCAAGACATTGACAAGGTTAGAAATAATGATTAATATTTGAAGTATTAATTTTGTTCTACAAACTTCAAGCTCAAAGGAAGGCCAGTTGTATAGCTTATATCACCAGCATAACTGTTTTCAGCTGTGCTAACATAATTGCACAAGGGTTTTCTAATCAGACATTAGTCTTCTAAGGCGATTAGCAAACACAATGTACCATCAGAACACTGGAGTGATGATGAAATGGGCCTCTATACACCTCTGGAGATATGTCATTAGAAACCAGACGTTTCACCTAGAAGAGTCATTTACCACATTAACAATGTAGAGAGGGTATTTATGATTAATTTAATGTTTTCTTTATTGAAAAAACAGTGCTTTTCTTTGAAAAATAAAGTCATTTCTAAGTGATCCCAAACTTTTGAACGGTAGTGTATATAACCGACCAAACATCCACAACCCGGCGTCATTGTGCGGTAAGAACACGTGACCCGCCCCAGAATAACACGGTAATGGGATAAAAGTCCGTGCAAGCGGTTCCGAAAAGCTCCAGTTAGCATAAACCTGCAGCGTTAGCTCCGTTAGCTGCGTTAGCTCCGTTAGCTCCGTTAGCAGCTGATTCATCTCGAGATACATTGAAACACAACCCGCCAGCTGCTCGCTCGGTTCCCGGGACTCGCTCCGCGTCGCTCGCGGTAGATTCCGCACCAGGACAGCAAACGACTCACCGGAAATACTCATCTGGAACCGAGTTCGGCCGAATCGACGTCTGCTAGCAAAGAGCAGCTAACAAAACATGGACGAGCGGCGCGTCAGAGACACGTCAAGCTGGAGGAATACTGCTTCCGGTGTGGAAGTGTCAAAATAAAACAAGATGGAGGCGAAGGAGGCGAGGAAGAAGACGAAATAGAAGAAGAAAAATATAAATAGAAGTCCCGCAGCAGTGAAATAATAATCCAGAATATGTAGTTGTAAAAAGAAGATAAAATAAAATTGACATTAACTTCAAATGTTTAATGTAAAAAAAAAATGTTTTAAATGTAATAAACATTTTAATGAAAGAAAAAAAAGGTTTTAGCCTAAAGACTTTCATTTAATCAATTCAAAGTTTAAGTTATTTTCTACAATCCTCCATTAATCCAACTAAAATACACACTTCAAGTTTGATTGCCACAATGCCTCGAAATAAATGTTTGCAGCAGAATCTTCATTGGACTTAAAACAAGTCAGAAACAAGACATCAGAATCCAAACAGCCAGGTGCACCAATGAAGGAACAAAAAGGGACGACATTTTTCAGCGTTTTTATTTCTACGGGTCTGGACGGTGCTGATTTAAAAATAATAATAATTCCAATCAGATACAAATGCACGTAAAATAAACAGCAGGCGAGGCGTGTGCTTCGAGGTTCGGTTCTCTACGGTTCAGGAAACGGGCCTCCAGTCATATTGCACGAGCGCCAACAGCAGGCTCATTTGATCAATCAGCGAGGGCCAACACCGGAGTCACAGGGACACACTCTACGATGCTTTACTGAGGCGGTCCTTATCCAATACACTTCCGAAAATAAGTACGCAACAAAAACCAGCCCCGTCTAAAAAGAGCCGATCGAACACATATTGTCACAACAGTAGAAATAATTCATACAGCTTAACACATGTTCATATAAAAACAGACATTACATTCAGTCCATCAGTTAAATAATCAGATTATTCCCAGTCTAAAAAATAAAATATCCCTGCAAAAAATAAAAGCGACGAGCTTAAAATGAGCACAAAATCACGCAAAAGCTTCAAAATGTCATAAATTATAGATTTAAATACAGGCATCAATAGTGATATTTAACCGGTTGCCCGTATGTTGGGTAAAATAAAGAGTGAAAACGGTCCAGAGGAGCCATTTGATCGCAACGTTTTTGTTTTTTAAAAGCTCCAGCGGCTGCACCACAACGACATCGAAGTTACAGTTACACGCCGCGAGAGAGCGGGAGGCTCCGCCTCTCGGGTTTCAGGGGAGACAAAGCGAGGCTGAACCACGAGGTGCGAGTATCATTTACCTGTGAGCTCACGGCAAGAAGGCAGCGCAAGGGTTTCAAAGCTGAACATGCAACCGGTGGAGCGTCATTACTTCTTCTTCAGATGTTTTTATCTATATATTTATATTTGTCGTGCAAAGAAACAATTTGTTCTCCGTTAATTTCTGTGCTCGGCGATGACTTCGTGCCGTCGAGCACCCGTGTGTAACACCTCTGCTTAATTATGTGTGATTCGGGGTCATATTGGGGGGGGGGGGGGGGGGGCACTAGGGCATGACGGACATCGTGAGGGCGGAGGCGTCGGCGCTGCGCGGGTCCTTCACCCCGATGATGAGGTCGTTGGTTCTCCGGGTGCCCTCCACCAATGAGAGGACGTCTCTCCGCTCCACCGTGTGACCTTTGGCCTGCAGCAGCTCCACGTCTTCGTCCTGGAACTCAGCTGCGGGAGAGAGAGAGAGAGGGAGAGAGAGAGAGGGAGACGGTGAAACGTGGCGGTGAAACGTGGCGGTGCACAGGCGGCGCGCCTCGGACTACCGTCTTTTTAACTGGAAGCGATGCGAGAGGGCGGAGCCAAGTACGACCGAAAACACAACATTTATAATTAACTTTCATGAAGTTGTAAGACAAAAACCACGGAAAGATCGTGGCGTTAACCTGTCAATCACCTTTAGCCCCGGCCCTAAAGTGCCCCCTGTCAATCACCTGTAGCCCCACCCCTAAAGTGCCCCCTGTCAATCACCTGTAGCCCCGCCCCTAAAGCCCCCCTGTCAATCACATGTAGCCCCGCCCCTAAAGTGCCCCCTGTCAATCACCTGTAGCCCCGCCCCTAAAGCCCCCCTGTCAATCACCTGTAGCCCCGCCCCTAAAGTGCCCCCTGTCAATCACCTGTAGCCCCGCCCCTAAAGCGCCCCCTGTCAATCACCTGTAGCCCCGCCCCTAAAGCGCCCCCTGTCAATCACCTGTAGCTCCGCCCCTAAAGCACCCCCTGTCAATCACCTGTAGCCCCGCCCCTAAAGCGCCCCCTGCTTCATGGTCTCTAAATGACCATAAAGTATAAATGATGACATCATGCTGTATAGAAGAAGACTTGAAACTAGAGACTGAGACATAAACTCATGTTTACAATGTTTACTGAGGGAATACATCAAGAGAAGTAGAGTCACTATAGAGACTTCTATACAACCAGAGAAGCCCCTGGTGGTCAGGAGAGAGAATGCAGCTTGAACACATGAAGCATAGACTTCTATACAACCAGAGAAGCCCCCTGGTGGTCAGGAGAGAGAATGCAGCTTTAACACATGAAGCATAGACTTCTATACAACCAGAGGAGCCCCCTGGTGGTCAGGAGAGAGAATGCAGCTTTAACACATGAAGCATAGACTTCTATACAACCAGAGGAGCCCCCTGGTGGTCAGGAGAGAGAATGCAGCTTTAACACATGAAGCATAGACTTCTATACAACCAGAGGAGCCCCCTGGTGGTCAGGAGAGAGAATGCAGCTTTAACACATGTAGCATAGACTTCTATACAACCAGAGGAGCCCCCTGGTGGTCAGGAGAGAGAATGCAGCTTTAACGTCATTGAACATCACGCTGTATTGAAGGAGACTTGCAGAGATTGGAGAGCAGCATGAAGTGTGTAACTAGGTCATGTTTGCAGTCTGCGGTCCACACTGATTGTTTGGTTCCCCTTCACTGAGCCTGCAGGTATCTCATCTCCTCTCCTCTCCTCTCATCTCCTCTCATCTCATCTCCTCTCCTCTCATCTCCTCTCCTCTCCTCTCATCTCCTCTCCTCTCATCTCCTCATCTCCTCTCTTCTCCTCTCATCTCCTCTCATCTCCTCTCATCTCCTCTCATCCTCTCATCTCCTCTCCTCTCATCTCCTCTCCTCTCATCTCCTCTCATCTCCTCTCATCTCCTCTCATCTCCTCTCATCTCCTCTCCTCTCATCTCCTCTCATCTCCTCATCTCCTCTCATCTCCTCTCATCTCCTCTCATCTCTTCTCATCTCATCTCCTCTCATCTCCTCTCCTCTCCTCTCATCTCCTCTCATCTCCTCTCATCTCCTCTCCTCTCCTCTCTCTCTCTCTCCTCTCATCTCATCTCATCTCCTCTCCTCTCTCTCTCCTCTCCTCTCCTCTCCTCTCTCTCTCTCTCTCTCCTCTCCTCTCATCTCATCTCATCTCCTCTCCACTCTCTCCTCTCATCTCTCTCTCTCATCTCCTCTCCTCTCATCTCCTCTCCTCTCCTCTCATCTCCTCTCATCTCATCTCCTCTCCTCTCATCTCCTCTCCTCTCATCTCCTCTCATCTCCTCTCCTCTCATCTCCTCCTCATCTCTCTCTCTCCTCTCATCTCCTCTCATCTCATCTCCTCTCATCTCCTCTCATCTCCTCTCATCTCCTCTCATCTCCTCTCATCTCCTCATCTCCTCTCATCTCCTCTCATCTCATCTCCTCTCATCTCCTCATCTCATCTCCTCTCTCATCTCCTCTCATCTCCTCTCATCTCTCTCATCTCCTCTCATCTCCTCTCATCTCCTCTCATCTCCTCTCATCTCCTCTCTCTCCTCTCATCTCCTCTCATCTCCTCTCCTCTCATCTCCTCTCCTCTCATCTCCTCTCCTCTCATCTCCTCTCATCTCCTCTCATCTCCTCTCTCATCTCCTCTCATCTCCTCATCTCCTCTCCTCTCCTCTCATCTCCTCTCCTCTCATCTCCTCTCATCTCCTCTCATCTCCTCTCCTCTCATCTCATCTCCTCTCATCTCCTCTCCTCTCATCTCCTCTCCTCTCATCTCCTCTCATCTCCTCTCATCTCCTCTCCTCTCCTCTCATCTCATCTCCTCTCATCTCCTCTCATCTCATCTCCTCTCCTCTCCTCTCCTCTCCTCTCATCTCATCTCACAGAGACAAACACGCGATGCCGTGATAAGGAACGCCGCGGCGCGAGGGAACCTCTGGACTGCTGCTTATCTTGATGGTCATGGACCAAAAGGAGAACTCACCGTCCACCAGCAGCGTGTTGGGCTGCAGGTGCGGGTGCAGTCGTCCGTACGCTAAGCTGTCGCTCATGTTCTTATGCGACGACAGGACGTTCATCAGCACCTGCGGAGGAGGCGTGAAAAACCCACAGGATGAGGCTCGCGTGGCGCCGACGCATCGAAACCATCGAGCGCCACGACCACGACACGAACCTGCGTGATGCCGCTGAGGGCTCTCTCTCCGTCCGAGGATCCCACGGCCACGTACGTGCCACACATGCCCACGGCGGGCCGCACGACCGTGGGCATCAGGAAGGACATGGGCCTCTTCCCCGGCTGCAGGCTGTTATGCTGCACAACAACAACAACAAGACTAATAAATAAATGAAGACGGCTATGGATGACAGAAGAAGAGAGGATGCAGGGTTACCGGGTTCGGCGATGAGCCCGGCGTCTTGTTTGGCCAGGAGAAATCCAGGATCTGACTATTCAAGAGGACCCCTGAAGGCGTCACGATGCCGCTGCCGAACGGTTTGTTGAGGGAGCTGAGAAGAAAAGTGGAACAGAAAAGAGATCCGAGTTCAAGCCGCCGGTCCGTCTCTGGCTCCCCGAGACGCTCGCTGATAAAACTCTAAAAAATACGTAAACTTTATGTTTTCAAAACGTGCATTCTCTCGACTCACCACTAGAGGGCGTGACGATTCTTATTTGGCAAAAATAACTCAGATTGTATAGTATGGAGCACTTAAAATGACTTAAGTATAAATAAATAAATGCATGACTAAATATAGGAATAAATAAATAAATGCTTAAATAAATGTTTAAATAAATACAGGAATAAATAAATAAATGCTTAAATAAATAAATACATAAATACAAGAATAAATGTATAAATAAATACAGGAATGAATAAATACCCCAGCTCATTTGCATACAAGGACATGTAAATGTCACACATAAATAAATGAAGAAATACGTGTGGACACATAAATAGAGATATAAATAAATTAAGAAATACAGAAATGTAGAAATACATTTATTTAATGATGTCCTGTTGAGTTATAACTTATATTTATTCATTCCTGTATTTATTTATACATTTATTCTTGTATTTATACATTTATTTAAGCACTTATTTATCTATTCCTGTATTTATTTATACATTTATTTAAGCATTTATTTATTTATTCTTGTATTTATTCATGCATTTATTTATTTATTCTTGTATTTATTCATGCATTTATTTATTTATTCTTAAGTCATTCTAAGTCCTCCATAGTCTCGATGTCTATGAGAAAATGACTCGCTTGTGTAGGACGAGGCGTCTCCAGAGGCCGCAACCGTCACTGGGATTTAAAAAGAAGTTTAAATGAAATGTTACATGTTGAAGGCGTACCTCATGATCGACACGATGTGGTCATCCGGGCCCATGACCATGACCTGGGCGGCGGCCGCGCCCGTCTCCAAGGTGAACGACGGAGCGTAGTGGCCGACGGGGAAGGCCTGAGAGTCGTTGATCATCTGGCGGAGGACGGCGGCCTGGGACTTACTTGGAAATGGGGAGCAACAAGAGGTCAGAGGTCAGGTGACGTTGTACGGCTACGGTCTCAAAAACGTCCCTCACGCCGATCCCCGACCGCGTTGTGTTTGACCGCGACGGCAAAACGCCGTGATATCAGAAGAAAGACGAGAAGGAGAAATCATAAGGATTTTGGAAAAGTCACTAAACTCCGTAATCAAGATGGCTGACGTAGTTCTGTCCATGAGAAACTACAACCAACAATATTAATAGTTCCTCTGTGCGATAATGTAATTTGTGCTTTTTAACAGCGTAATGGTTTCCTGTCGGCCGAGCTCGTTTTGTGTGTCTTTTTTCCGTCTTCTTCTTCTTCTCTTGATGGGTTTGTGATTTTTTTCTTAAAAAAAAAAAAGTAAACAAACTCAAATTAAATGGTTGTCACCGTCTTGCTGAAAATAGTCGTTAAACCCGTGTAAGAAACTAACGTTTCGATTGACGCGTCACTTTAAATGTTGCCGCTGCAAGGCATTGTGGGTCCGGGGGCGAGGAGCTCAGGAAAGGACGCATGGAAGCATCCTTTCCTTGGTCTTGACGTCCTTCGGGCACATTTCAGTCTTTCCTCTACCTCAGCATCTTGGCGACGACCTCGGAGATGGAAGCGTCAAACATGGGGTCTCCCAGCCCGCTGGCGAGGGCGAGGGCGATCTTCAGCGCCTGGGAGGGAGAGAGGGAGAGAGAGACAGAGAGAGTGAGAGAGAGTGTGTGTGGATGTGTGTGTGGATGTGTGTGTGGATGTGTGTGTGTGTGGGGGGGGGGGGTCTGGTACCTCGGCTACCCAGTGGTGGGTGCTGTTCCTGGGCACCTGGCTGCTGATGTTGAAGCCCTCCAGGATGTTGAGGGCGGCGATCAGGGCGGCGCCGGCGTGCGGCGCCGAGGCCGCCATCACGTGGTGTCCTGCAGACGGCGGCCGGGGGAACAACATGTCATCAAAGTCTTTGTGAGTTTAGAGGTGATGTCATGATCTACACCGTTAAATACTTCAGTGTGTTCGATCTGCTTCTATTAGAGATGAACATCTGTTTTTCAGCCTTAGCCTTAGAGATAGAGGAAGGAGATGAGGTTCCTCTAGGAGCCTTAGAGATAGGGTAAGGAGATGAGGTTCCTCTAGGAGCCTTAGAGATAGAGGAAGGAGATGAGGTTCCTCTAGGAGCCTTAGAGATAGAGTAAGGAGATGAGGTTCCTCTAGGAGCCTTAGAGATAGAGGAAGGAGATGAGGTTCCTCTAGGAGCCTTAGAGATAGGGTAAGGAGATGAGGTTCCTCTAGGAGCCTTAGAGTAAGGAGATGAGGTTCCTCTAGGAGCCTTAGAGATAGAGGAAGGAGATGAGGTTCCTCTAGGAGCCTTAGAGAGAGGAAGGAGATGAGGTTCCTCTAGGAGCCTTAGAGATAGAGGAAGGAGATGAGGTTCCTCTAGGAGCCTTAGAGAGAGAGTAAGGAGACGAGGTTCCTCTAGGAGCCTTAGAGATAGAGTAAGGAGACGAGGTTCCTCTAGGAGCCTTAGAGGTAAGGAGACGAGGTTCCTCTCGGAGCCTTAGAGGTAAGGAGACGAGGTGGTGACCTTGGTAGTGGATCTCTGCTGGCCGCTGCAACACGGTGCTGTAGTTCCTCAAGTCGTCCTCTGTGAGCACGCCGCCGCTCGCCTGCACCTGTTGAGAGAAAAAAACATGTTTATATTTATACGAGTGATCTCCGCCCCGCGTCCTTTCATTATTATTATTATTTGATGCATTACTACTCTTTTGAGTTAGGACGTTGAGTTAGAGGATTCCTCCTCACCGCTGCCGCCATCTCCCGCGTCAGGTTCCCGGCGTAGAACTCGGACAGCCCCCGAGCCGACACGGCGTCCAAGATGGCCGCCAGGTCGAGCCGCGTGGTCAGCAGCCCGGGCGAGAGAGACTCGCCGCCGGGGAGGAACAGGTTCTGGAACGCAGCCGACATGTTCTGGTCCTTCACCTTCGCCAGAGCGTCGGCTGGACAGAGAGAGAGAGAGAGGGAGGGAGAGAGAGACAGAGAGAGAGAGACAGAGAGGGAGGGAGAGAGAGGGAGGGAGAGAGGAGAGAGGGAGAGAGAGAGAGACAGAGAGGGAGGGAGAGAGAGAGAGGGAGGAAGAGAGAGGGAGGGAGAGAGGAGAGAGGGAGGGAGAGGAGGGGAGAGAGAGAGAGAGAGAGACAGAGAGGAGAGAGAGAGAGAGAGAGAGAGGAGAGAGGAGGGGAGAGAGAGAGACAGAGAGGAGAGAGAGAGAGACAGAGAGGAGAGAGAGAGAGAGAGAGAGGAGAGAGAGAGAGAGAGAGGGAGAGAGAGAGAGAGAGAGAGGAGGGAGAGAGAGAGGAGAGAGAGGAGAGAGGAGAGAGGAGGGAGAGAGAGAGGAGAGAGAGAGAGACAGAGAGGAGGGAGAGAGAGGAGAGAGAGGGAGGGAGAGAGACAGAGAGGGAGAGAGGGAGGGAGAGAGAGGGAGAGAGAGACAGAGAGAGAGAGAGACAGAGAGACAGAGAGAGAGACAGAGAGAGAGATGAGCTGACACTAAAGCTGATGTCTCTCCACCACAGCGTCCTGACTCCTCACCGAGGTCATGGGTCACATTGAATCCGTCTCTGGCCACTTCTGCTGCCATGGCAACCACATCCTTCCACGGCATTCTGTGGAATCAAGAAGTCATCGGTCGTTTACTTTTTTACACTTTTTTATATAAATATACATATATATATATTTATATAGATAAATATATATATATGTGTATATATATATATATAAATATACATATATTTATATAGATAAATATATATATACACACACAAATATATATATATATGTGTGTGTATACCAATATAATACCAATAAAATGACATAACAATAGAATACCAATAGACTAGCAATATAATACCAATAGACTGACAATAGAATACCAATATAATGATGTAACAATAGAATGACAATAGAATACCAATAGAATGACGTAACAATATAATACCAATAGAATGACAATAGAACACCAATAGAATACTAATAGAATACCAATAGAATGACGTAACAATATAATACCAATAGAATGACAATAGAATGATGTAACAATGGAATACCAATAGAACACCAATAGAACACCAATAGAATGACAATGGCGTAACAATAGAGTACCTGCCGTACAGCTCGTGGGCCTGATGCATCCCACTGAGCATGCCCGGGACTCCCACCAGCAGGCCGGGCTGCAACACACCCGCATGAACAGGGTTAAACAACAACAACAACAACAACAACAACACTGAGACGTGTCCGGGTCACGCAGGATTACGGCGCACCGATACCACGTCGTTGCCGTGCCGACGGCGATGCTTTAGTCCGATTGATGCGCCGTGTGGATCCATCTCTATAGAAAATGTACGACATCGTCATGACAACGAGATAAACAGCAGCACGACAAACAGGACTTTTCCAGGACTTTAAACCAAATGTCCAGGACCAAACTGAAACCTCGGTATAAACATAACATTTTTTGAAAGTGTTGCGTATCGAGAGGTACGCCGGCTTATATTTTGAGCGTCTTTCTTTAAAAAAACATATTAATTATTTCAAACTCGGCGTGAATGAACATGTGATTATAACACATCTCCAGGACTTTTGCAAAACTTTTACGACTAACTAATATTATTTCAAGCAAATAAGCAATAAAAAGACAATAAAAAGAGTAAATAATCAACGTGACCTGAAATATACACAAAATAACTATTATAGATGTTATTGCACCGACAATCTGAACTAAATTAAATAAAACTACCAATCACACAAAAATACATCGATTCTAAATGATTTATTTGTTATTATTAAAGAAATTGTGTAATAAATCTTCACACGGTAACGGGACGGCTTCATGACCGACTTCCTTCTTCTTTACCTGTCGTCAGAGCTTTAGATATATATAGAGTTCTGACATGTGGACCAGTGGATTTACACTTTTCCAGGACTTTAAACCAAATGTCCATGACCAAACTGAAACCTCGGTATAAACATGAACAGTTTAGAAAATTGTGCGTACGCCGGCTTATATTTTGAGCGTCTTTCTTTAAAAAAACATATTAATTATTTCAAACTCGGCGTAAATGAACATGTGATTATAACACATCTCCGTGACTTTTCCAGGTTTTCCATGACCGTACGGACCCTGCTTTGATTCATCGACTGCCGTCAGCGAAATATAATCACAGAAGATTACCAAAATATAAAGACTTTAACTTTAAAGAGAATTAAAATCGACGGCATATTGTAAATGAATGAGACAATAATAGAGCATGACACGTCAAGATAGAGCATGACACGTCAAGATAGAGCATGACGAGACAAGATAGAGCATGACAAGACAAGATAGAGCATGACACGTCAAGATAGAGCATGACACGTCAAGTGGAACCACCAGGATATGAAGCGGCGGCCTGACCTCCAGGTAGCGTCCGGTGCCCAGCATCTCCTCGCTGAGGGCGGACGGCGCCGTCTCCCTGAAGTCGACGACCCTCGTCTCGTTTTTGCGGATGTCGTGCACCAACATCACGCCGCCGCTGCAGATAACGTGAGCAGAGCGCCGGGCGTGAGAAAAACAGGGAAGTCCTATCGGGGGGGGGGGTATCCATCGACTCACCCTCCGATGCCGGATGTGTGCGGGTGGACGATTCCCAAACAGAGGGCGGCGGCGATGGCGGCGTCCACGCTGGAGCCGAGTTTGCCCAGGACGGCGAAGCCGAGGGACGTGCACTGAGCCGCATCCGTCACCACGGCGCCCTGACTGAAGACCTGCAGCAGGAGATCGAACTGAGTGTGACACACACACTCACTCACACTCACACTCACACACTCACACACACACTCACACACACACACACACTCACTCACACTCACACACACACACTCACACACACACTCACACACTCACACTCACACACTCACACACACACACTCACACTCACACACTCACTCACACACACTCACACACTCACACACACTCACACACTCACACTCACACACTCACACACTCACACACTCACACACACACACACTCACACACACTCACACACACACTCACACACTCACACACACACACTCACTCACACTCACACTCACTCACACACTCACACTCACACACACACTCACACACTCACACACACACACACTCACACTCACTCACACTCACACACTCACACTCACACACACACTCACACACTCACTCACACTCACACTCACACACACACACTCACACACACTCACTCACACACACTCACACACACTCACACTCACACTCACACACACACACTCACACACACTCACTCACACTCACACACACACTCACACACTCACACTCACTCACACACACACACCTGCGGGTCCCCCAAGTAGATCTGCATGATGAGTGCGATGGTGACCCCGGTGGCGAAGATGAGGCAGGCCGTGATGATGACCGTCAGTTCGTCCCTCTGGCAGGCGCAGTCCTGGGGGAAGGGGTCCCTGGAGCTGAAGGGGTCCCTGGAGGTCTCCCTCAGGGACGCGTGGTCGTGGCCGGCCAGCTCCGACGCCGAGGACGGGACGCGCTGGAGGCGGCCCGACTTCAGGACCCCGTCGGGGTCTAGGGTCGTACCAACGTGCACGGGGAGGGGGGGTTACATTTTAAAAAGGGGTTGGATCTTAATTCTAACATTTCAAGAAATATTTTCAAAATAAATGCATGTTTGTTCGACTACTTACCCCGTTCTTAAAAACGTGTTATTTTGAGATTAATAATATTCGAAAAATACTGTAAAAATTGACTTTTCCATCATTTAATGTCTATTAAACCTTCATAAACACGAGTTAAAATATATCCATAAACAAAGTGAACGGAGTTGTTGGGTTGGCATATGTTTTGTTTGTTTGACACCACACCCGACTTCTTTAAACACGCTTAAAACACATGCCGAAACATCCCTAATCAGCCAGGACCACATTAAGGCATGACACACACCACACACACACACAGTTGGGTGTGTATTCGTAGCCGCTCCGGTTGAAATCCTCCCCTTAGAAATGTTGTTTCTTTGAGATTAGAATTGAAGATTAGCTGATAACAGTCCTGCTTCGTGACATGCAGAAACCTGAAAGATTTTTTGTTGACAAACCACGTGCTTGTTTCAATCTGTTTTCGGGGGATTAAAATGTGGTTTTAAAGTACCTCGCGAGGTGTCGACCCCCTCGACCCCCTCGACCCCGCCTCACCTGTGTCTTGCTCGCTCAGGACGCCGTGGTCCTCTTGGCGTGCCGTCAGAGCGTGCTCCCCGGACGCGGCGGCGTCGGCCTCCGGCAGCCGGGGGAAGCTGGTGATGCTCTTGTAGTCCACGGGGGAGTAGGCGCCGCCCAGGGTCGTCTCCGCATTGGCGTCTTTGTCCGGCGCGTAGCCGCCGCCCGGGTACCCGGCCACGGCGTCGGGCGCGGAGGTGTGCATGACGACTGTGGTGCTTATCGTTGTCTTTGTCTTGATTTTTAGGCAGGAGCCGGGAGGGACTCGGGACAGAATGTCCTCATTCCCAGTTACACCTGTTCTCTGGTCAAGGGCGATGAGTCAGGCGCCTGCTCCCCTCATCCAGGGGAGGAGACTCCTGTGACGTGCTTTTAGAAAGGGACTTCTCTTGCATTAAAGCACCTTTTACAAACGTGTGTGTGTCCTGTCAGCTCTGGTGATGATGGTGGTGGTGGTGATGGGGGTGATGATGCAGTTTCCCGGTCATGGTGTGTGCTGCCACCTGCAGAACACACATTTAGGATATTAGTTATTTACACTCCGTGACCTACAACTTGCGCAAACAGTGTCGCGCGACGATACGTCTGCTTCCGTTTCCTTATGGCGCAGACAATATTGAACGTGTTATTAATTATATTGAAAAATATAAATATAATATCAGATTGATTTTATATCATATTATAAGAAAAATATAAATAATTATACCGATAAACAGCATTATTAGCGTTTTAAAAAACACAAATCACAGAGCCAACCGCCGGAGCGCGAGCGCTTTATCCCGCGCGCACGTCTCCCCGTTAACGTCGTGACAAACTGTTCGCTCCCCTCACCGATGTGTTGGAAGACGCGTCGTCACATGGAAGCAGTCACCCTCGACCGTGTCGGTGTTGTATTATGTTTAACATGGCATTGGCAGGTATCGGGGAAGATGCGCGCGGCTCTCCCGGTGTTACAGTTCAACAAGCGACCGTGTTAACAGGGTCCCTTCAGTCGAACGCGCAAACGAGAACACGTAGATGCCCTCGTGAATGCCGCATCTTTTAATTATTCAATACAATGTAAACCCCGCTCATATAAATCGTATATATAGATATATTTAACCATATATAAATAATATAACATATTTAACAATGAGGCATTAGCGAGGACAGCTACGTTTCCGTTCCAGATAACACGGTCGCCTGTCGACCCGTAACAACGGTCACCATGGACGATGGACAGCGACGGCCAGGGAAGTCGTCCTGACGTTGCGCGGATCCGCGAAAACCGGTCAGACGGTTGGCGCGAGCACAAACCCCGAAGACTCATATCAACACGACGTCGTGTTCACACGAACAACTCACGAAAGATTCACTTCCGTTTTCAAAAGACACATTACATTATTCACCGAGAAAATAAAACAATGGCTGCGCGTTGTCAATGTCAGACTTACTTCGCAGTGGCGGTCGTCAACCGTCGAAAAGCCGAAATCAGCGGCGACTGAGCCGGTTCTTCAAGTTGAGCGGTTTGAATGGCGATGAAACTCCTGCGAGGGCATTCCCTAGTGACTCTCTCTCTCTCTCTCCCTCCCTCCCTCCCTCCCTCCCTCCCTCTCTCAGGGTGTCATTACAGGTGAAGCGGTCAGACAGGTCATGGCAGGTCTACCAGAGCTGCCAACTTTTCAAATTTAATTTAGCGTTGTACAGAGCTGCCAACTTTTCAAAAAACCTTGGAGTGAGATTTTGTCGAGGGTGACCAAAATGTTGCCGCGCACGCAGCTACACACGTTGGTGGCTCAAATATCAGGACATTTGAATTAATGTGGCGTTGTCCCCATGTTGTCCCCATGTTGTACCCACGTTGTCCCCACGTTGTACCCATGTTGTCCCCATGTTGTCCTCATGTTGTCCCCATGTTGTCCTCATGTTGTCCCCATGTTGTCCCCATGTTGTCCCATGTTGTCCCCATGTTGTCCCCATGTTGTCCCCATGTTGTCCCCATGTTGTCCCCATGTTGTCCCCATGTTGTCCCCATGTTGTCCCCATGTTGTCCCCATGTTGTCCCCATGTTGTCCCCATGTTGTCCCCATGTTGTCCCCATGTTGTCCCCATGTTGTCCCCATGTTGTCCCCATGTTGTCCCCATGTTGTCCCATGTTGTCCCCATGTTGTCCCCATGTTGTCCTCATGTTGTCCCCATGTTGTCCCCATGTTGTCCCCATGTTGTCCCCATGTTGTCCCCATGTTGTCCCCATGTTGTCCCATGTTGTCCCCATGTTGTCCCCATGTTGTCGCCATGTTGTACCCATGTTGTCACCATGTTGTCACCATGTTGTACCATGTTGTCCCCATGTTGTCCCATGTTGTCCCATGTTGTCCCATGTTGTCCCCATGTTGTCCCCATGTTGTCGCCATGTTGTACCCATGTTGTCACCATGTTGTCTTCATGTTGTTCCCATGTTGTCCCCATGTTGTACCCATGTTGTACCCATGTTGTCCCCATGTTGTCCCCATGTTGTCCCCATGTTGTCCCCATGTTGTCCCCATGTTGTCCCCATGTTGTCCTCATGTTGTCCCCATGTTGTCCTCATGTTGTCCCCATGTTGTCCCCATGTTGTCCCCATGTTGTCCCCATGTTGTCCCCATGTTGTACCCATGTTGTCCCCATGTTGTCCCATGTTGTCCCCATGTTGTCCCCATGTTGTCCCCATGTTGTCCCCATGTTGTCCCCATGTTGTACCCATGTTGTCCCCATGTTGTACCCATGTTGTCCCCATGTTGTCCCCATGTTGTACCCATATTGTACCCATGTTGTACCCATGTTGTCCCCATATTGTACCCATGTTGTACCCATGTTGTCCTCATGTTGTCCCCATGTTGTCCTCATGTTGTCCCCATGTTGTCCTCATGTTGTCCCCATGTTGTACCCATGTTGTACCCATGTTGTCCCCATGTTGTACCCATGTTGTACCCATGTTGTACCCTTCCTCATGTGTCACCGGTCTGATTGTCTCCCCTGATCCCTGATTGTTTCCACCTGTTCCCCATTACCCTCATGTGCTTATAGTCTGCGTCTTCCCTCTGTCCTGTGCCAAAGTGTTTCGTCTCATGGTCGTTCACCAAAGCCACGTTCATAGCCGCCGAGCCTTTTTTGTAAACTGAGCACCAACCTCGAAAGAGCTATTTTTGTTGTAGTTTTCATAGTCCAGCTTTTATTTCCTAGTACCTTGTTTAGCCTCCACCTCTTAGGAGAGTTTTTGTTTGGAATTATTAAACTCTGCTCACAGACGCCTCAGCATTTGAGTCCTGATTGGAATCCCGGCCTGACATAAAGAGATAAATGCTATGTGGGCCGCCTTAACAAACAATGCTCTGATGTGTTGAGCATGCAGGATACCAAGAGGTTAACACGGTGCTCTCCTGCTGCTTGTTATGACAGCTGAGTTTACATCACCACACAAAATCACACGCACAAACACAACACATTATTTCAAGATTTAAAGTTTAAGAGAGTGAGAACTTAATTGAACCACATGTCATTAACAGGGCTCTTAAGTTTTCAAGACAGGCAAGAGTGACATATCTATCCAGGATGCTTTATTTTCATTGGTTGCTGGATTAAATCTTACCCAGATACAACAGATACGTTTTTTTCTGATTGGCTGTTGTGGAGCCCATTTCTTTTTTTTGATTGGCTGATAAGTGGCTCCTCACAGCAGAACTCCAGGGGAGCGCTTGATTCCTCCATGTATACATGCTTCATTCCAGCTCATGTTTGCGCGCTGCGGCACATTAAAACATGAAATAACCGAGAGTTTTTTCAGCGTGTGAAATTCGAAACTGGTTGTGTGGCGTGTGAAAACATGCAAAAGCGTGTGTCACACGGCGAAACCGTGAGAGTTGGTAGCTCTGGGTCTCCAGATTACCTGCTCCTATGACGAACCCTCGGCCCCTCCCACATTTTCTTTTGTTAATTTACTTTCCTTGCGGTGTCTGCAGTGTGACGTCACCCGCTAACAGCCCTCACCTGAGACCCTTCCCTGGGAGCCCTTTTATTCTTCTGTTGTGTACAAGCAATTAAATGAGATCATTATCATGATCACGAGTGATGCTCGTTAACTCGTGGTGAGAAGCAGCCAACATGGCCGCCCCCCTTTCAGATCAACGGAGCAGCGGCGGCCATTTTTTTTGCCTCCGCCACCATTTGTCGCGGGCGAACTTCCGCGTGACGATTTGCAATAAAGACGGGGGAAAAAAGAATGCGGTAATTATATTTCACAATGTTTCTTTTCTTATGTCGTGTGGAATGAAAGCATGGTGGAATTAGAACGGGCTCTCGGTGGAGCGCATACCTTCGCATACCACAAGATTGGGCATTGAATTATGAACATTTTGGCATTAGTTGCCAATTGGATAAAAATTGACCGCTATGGTAAAAAGAAGATTTTGATCTTTTCATGACCTTGACCTTTGACCCGATCGATCCTAAAATCTAATCAAATGGTCCCCGGATAATAACCAATCATCCCACCAAATTTCATGCGATTCGGTTAAATACTTTTTTAGTTATGCGAGTAACACGCATACAAATAAATAAATGGCGATCAAAACATTACCTTCTGCATTTTCAATGCGACGGTAATTAGCCGTCGAGCTAGCCGTCATGCTAGCCGTCGAGCTAGCTGACTCGACGGCCGTTAAATTAGTCAAATGTCAGCCGAGTTGCTGAAATTCCACAACGTTTGAATGCAACGCTGGTTCTAGTTGCTTCTAGTTGCCCGGGCAGGCATCCAATTCAGCTGCCCCGGAACATGAATACTGTAAACATAACTCGGACCACACCCAGGCCATGACGCGCCGCGCGTGGAAGCGTGAATACCAGGCCCGACGCACTCAACCCTGTCATATTTGATTTATCTATATTTATATATGTATTTTACAGTCATATTCCTGGATTTTAATCACAGATCCCTTTTCATGTTTACACACCAAACTATACCAACATTTACCAGATACATTCTGAGTGCAGTTCAATGCACATGTTCTGTCATCATTATTTCTCAGTTCTGTTTTTCTTAGAACTTAAAAAAATAGATTTGATAGATTTTTATTCTAAAATGTAAGATGTTAATAAAATGATATATTACTGATTCTGATATAATAAAAAACTTAAACTATTAGAATGCATGTTAAACTTTCTCTTGACCATGCTACCACTTACAAATTAAAATAAATAAATATGTGAATACATCAGTAATAATTCAAATAATATAAAAATGTACCACTGACATACATTAATCTCTTTTTCCTGATATTTATTCTTTTTTTTTTACTATCTACTATTTAATTGAGCAAAGGATCCACATTCCACCACTGACAATAGATGGTTATAGATATAATAATGCACCCTTAATATTTAAAAAATAATGACACAAGATTCAGGTGTTAACCTGAGTATTTATTGTTGTTTCTTTCTTTTTTTGTTCTTTTTTTGGCGGGTACCTGTGTTTTCTGAATGGATGCTGGAAAAACAAACATCCATTGATTTTTGCATACTGTCCACTTTGAGGGAACATCACAAAAACCATGCAGAAATAGTGAAAGGTACAGTCACCATACTGTAGATATCAGATACACCACATTGTACAAGTCTACATAGCTCATGTGTTGATGAAGGGCTTTACTCATCCAGATGTGACGTGTTGTCAAGCTGCCATCGTTTCACAAGACGGAGGAAACCAGACATTCAGCGCCTCTTTCAAACGGGTCAGAACTAAATGGGAAAACACAAGCATGTTCTATCGTAGTTGTTTTTCTTTAGCATACATTTTATTTGTTTAATATATATATATTTATAGATGTATAACTATCTCCTTCGCATCGCTGCATGACCTTCACCCCCAAACCAAAACGTTCAACAAAAATCACATCTGAGAATAAAACTGAGGCAAACGGGACGGGGTCGTGGTGGTCTTTACATTTCATTTCGTGCACGCACACACGCACACACACACACACATTCAGCTGCGATCTCTCAGTATCAGCCGGTTTTCACACTATGTACGTCTTTACAACAGAATATTAACCTCAACACAATCAGAATAGTGAGGGAGTCAAAACACAAGAGGTTGTGTGTGTGTGTGTGTGTGAGATGGACTCGTCACCTCAGATCTACACAAGTCAGAGGAATCAACAGGACACATAAATCACCTTTAAACAGAATAAAAGATAACAATTCATAATTATATAATAAATTAACAGATATTAAAGGGAACAGTTCAATCCAAAAATAATAATAAAAAGGTTTTGCTCTTACTTGTAGTATATATTTATATATATATAAATATATCAATGTAGATTGTTTTGAGGAGGATAATGGGACTATATGTATATACATGTTGCTCAAAACAAGGTGAATTATTTTTGAGTTATCAAATCTCGATTTCACAACAACAAAACATGGCACAACAGGTAAGATTGAAAATGTGTATTTCTGGTCAACTGTCGCTTCAAGAGATTATTGAATAAAACAAAAAATGATCATCAGCAAGAATTAAAACAGAGGTGCTTGATGTTTAGGGGGGAATTAATGCATTCCTCTTTTCTGGATAATCTAAACCAGACGAGACATTTGTTTTGAATATTTTCCTCTCAATCTGACTTGAATCCTCCAGACGAACACAATTTAAAACACATTATGTAATATATCATATTAAAACCACATCATTCTGCATCCGTGCAGCAGTGCTCAGGCTCCGCTGCGAGGCGCGCTGCCTTTTAAAAAAAAAAAATGTTTCTCGAATGTTTCTGCAATATTTACAAGAGAAAATAAATGACCATCATGTTGTTGTTGTTTCTTTTTTCTTTCTTTTTAAGAGTTTTTTTGTGTCACACCTCACACACAAAACAAAAACTTCACAAGAGAAATAGAATGGAGCGCTGAAACTTTGACTCACACAACGGAGCAAAACTCACATCCACGTCTCCGATCATTACAAGCGTCAGTGAACGCGTCAGCACCGTCGTTTCTATTGTGGTTGAATACATATCTGTCAGCTCGAGGGGGGGGGGGGGCACCGGGCTGCACCGGCACGACCTCATGCAAGAGGATGTCCTGGATGTGCCGAGGGGGGGGGGGGCTGTTGGAGGCTCCTCCCCTTTTCTCCTCAGGGACTTTTCAACTAAAGTGTACAAATAAAAGGTCAAGCTTTCCTTTTTTTTTTGGTGTTCAACATGGATCTCAAGATCTCAGAGGCGCGCGCACACACACACACACACACACACACACTTTACTTCGTAGTTTACAGACCACACGTCTAGATGATCGTCTTCTCTCTCTTTTTGCTATTTTGTTGGCTTTAAATGCCAGAAGTGTACTTTCTCTTCGTCTGACAGGAACCTTCTTTTCTTTCTTCTGGTGGAACCCGAGAGAGAGCGAGAGAGAGAGAGACAGAGAGAGAGAGAGAGAGACAGACAGACAGACAGAGAGACAGAGAGACAGAGAGAGGCAGAGAGAGAGAGAGAGACAGAGAGACAGACAGACAGAGAGACAGAGAGAGACAGAGAGAGAGAGAGACAGACAGAGAGACAGAGAGAGAGAGAGAGAGAGAGAGAGAGTGACCTTCCTCTCCACTCACTTCACACTTGCGATGAGTTGTTTCACGAAGGGTTAACTCTCTCTGTCTCGTTTCCACGGTTTCCACCAATAAAACGTCTCAAAGTACACTTGGTTTATTTAAATTTAAAATCAAAAAAAAAAAAAAAAGGAATGATTGAATTCATAAATAATGAAAAAAGAAACTTAGGGAAGAGTGAAATAAAAACGTAACGCTTCACTAAGAATAATGAACTTTTTTTGTGGTTTTTCAGACATTATTGTTTCTAAGTTTATCCTATATATAGAGTCTTTTTTTGTTTTGTTGTTGTTGTTTGGATACTGCATTGGACAACAAGTATTCTTCGCGGTCGACACAGAGGGCATCAAACCACCGGTGGAGTCGGTTTGTGTCCCGAACCCAAAGGAGAGCTACCGGTCTGCTGGCGTCTGAGTCGACTTTGATGCAATGTGCAGAAATGAAAGCGAGTGACTCCGTGTGATCTGGCGTGGAGGTGCCGCCGCTCTGCTAAAATGCCCTCGGCCTGAACGGCGCCCCCTGGAGTTCAGTGGCAGATGTTGCGCTTGCTGGGCTGGTGGAGGAAGGTGTTTCTGGCGTAGCCCGCGTGGCGAGGGACCTGCTCCCTGGTGCGGTTCTGCCGTTGGATGCGGTTGCGGCCCAGGTGGCGTCGCTCGACGCGGGCTTTGCCGCGCTGGACCCGGGCGACCTGGGTGACCTTGGCCAGAGCTCCGGCCTGAGCGGCTGCTCCACGGCTCGCCCTAGTGGGCGCCGCGCCGCGGGCGGCGGGGGCAGCGGCGGGTTCTGCCACCCTGCTGCAAAGGGAGACACAAAAATATGAATATATATAGATATATATATACACATATATATACGTATATGTATGTATATATATATGTAAATATATATATATATATTTTCACATATACACTACTGTTCAAAAGTTTGGGGTCACTTAGAAATGTCTTTATTCTTCAAAGTAAAGCAGTGTTTTTTCAATAAAGATAACATTAATCAACAATACACTCTACATTGTTAATGTGGTAAATGACTCTTCTAGGTGGAAACGTCTGGTTTCTAATGACATATCTCCAGAGGTGTATAGAGGCCCATTTCATCATCACTCCAGTGTTCTAATGGTACATTGTGTTATCGCCTTAGAAGACTAATGTCCGATTAGAAAACCCTTGTGCAATTATGTTAGCACAGCTGAAAACAGTTATGCTGGTGATATAAGCTATACAACTGGCCTTCCTTTGAGCTTGAAGAACAAAATGAATACTTCAAATATTAATCATTATTTCTAACCTTGTCAATGTCTTGACTATATGTTCTATGAAATGTTCAATTCATTTATAAATAAAAGTGAGTTTTCATGGAAGACACGAAATTGTCTGGGTGACCCCAAACTTTTGAACGGTATATATATATATATGTAAATATATATATATATTCACATATATATATATACATTTACATACTGTATATATGTAAATATATATATATATATATTTACACTACTGTTCAGAAGTTTGGAGTCACCCTTTGGTGTTTCCCATGA
>NC_079396.1:28636910-28651910 GCF_029220125.1 Pseudoliparis swirei
GTAGATATAAACTCCATAGATAGATATAAACTCCATAGATAGTCGATATAAACTACGTAGATAGATATAAACTTCATAGATAGTAGATATAAACTACATAGATAGTAGATATAAACTCTATATATAGTAGATATAAACTCCATAGATAATAGATATAAACTCCATAGATAGTAGATATAAACTCCATAGATAGTAGATATAAACTTCATAGATAGTAGATATAAACTACGTAGATAGTAGATATAAACTCCATAGATAGTAGATATAAACTCCATAGATAGTAAATATAAACTACATAGATAGTAGATATAAACTCCATAGATAGTAGATATAAACTACATAGATAGTAGATATAAATGACTCATTCTAAGCTAATGAAAACACAACAATTCTCATTTTCAGATGATTAAAAAAACTAATTTATACAACATTTAATTTCTGCTAATAGATAGAAGAAAAAAGATAAATTCTCAAATTGATGCTATAAGTCATTAAACTGTATTTGTAACTTCTGATCTGACCCTGAAGGTTAGATTACACACTTTAACCAGTAATAAAACCTAAACACACACACAGACAGACAGACAGACACACACACACACACACACCGGCCTCATGTTGAGAAATAAGATTTCACAAAAACATTTACAAATCCTAAAACAGGAACATTGCATCGTGGAATCTGTCTCTCTCTCTCGCTCTCTTTTCTCTCTTTTCTCTACAAGGAGCGGAACACGATGGGCGGAGCCTCGCGGATAAAAAACAAGACGCCCGTGACGTCACCGCGCGTCACTGAAGCTGCCACAGAGGCTCCAGCTCTTTTTTTTTCTTCTTCAGGCGACCGAGAGGACAACAAGCTACACACACACACACACAGTCACACACACACACACACACACACACACACACACACACACGGAAACATGGACATGAAGACCTCTTTCGCTATTTTAAAGATTGTTTGCAATACTGGCGAAAACAACAACAACACCAGTCCGTCGTGTTGTTGACGGTCGTCGTGGCCGATATGTGGGAGAAGAAGAATAAAACGAGTCTGCGCACAGCAGCACGGCTGACGAGGGTTAAAGCACATGCATATAAATAATAATAATAATAATAATAATAAGATGGCGGCTCAACGTGAATCATCCGGTAATCTCTCTGGGGTCACAGCAATGACACCGCGATGCTGCTGCAGCTGACGATGCAGGGACTGTTCCTCTACAGGAGGACTATGACAGTATACCCCCCCCCACACACACACACACACACGCGCCATCGACAACACGACGGTTGCTGCTGTCCTGAAGCAGCCCCACACACACCCGTCAGGCACGGCGTCCTTTCATGATTGTTCCGTGAAGACGCGACAGGACGTCGAGCTGGTGAAGCAGTGTGTTGTTGGTGGGGGTTAAACATCCGACCCGCGGCCTAAGAATAGGTCCTCCCGTTATAACGCAGCGGTCACAGAGCCCCTTCAGGAGGAGGAGATGTCCGCTATGACGCCTCGAGACCGAGTCATGAGAGCAGGCAGAGACGAGTTATGTATTGAGATAACACACACACACACACGCACACACACACAGGATCACAACACTCGAAGCACACAAGAAAATAAGGAAGAACAGAACGGCTTACCTGCCTTCGTGTTATTCAAGTTGTAAACGAGCTCTCACAGTATGACTCACAGTTCTTAAAGCACAGCTTTAGATACACACACATATATATAGATATATCTATATATATTATGTAAGTGAGGTAGTTAAAACGCCATTACAGCTACAAAAATAAAAGGATTTCTTCTCAGAAGAAGGACTTCGTGTAAAAAAAGATTTCCTTTTTTCACACTTGATGTTTTTTGGTCTTGGATCAAAACATCTGCAGCTTCGTTTCTCCCTCCTCTATATGTACACACACATATATATATATATATATATATGTATATATATGTGTGTATATATATATATATGCTGTTCCTCCTGTTTATTGCTGCTTCCAGCTGATCCTCGGATCAGAATGTAGAACGTACAAAACAGCTGATTGTGGGATCACAATACGTTTGGCCACGCCCCCTAACCCGCCCACATCCAGCGCGCCGGCCAATCAGAATATTACACAGAGCCACAAGTCGAGCCTCTACGTAACAGGAGGAGGAGGGGAGGAGGAGGAGGAGGGGGAGAAGAGGAGGAGGAGGGGACAAGAGAGGCTGTCAACCTGCAGCCCGATGGAAACGATGACTTCATGTTTCTCCCAGAGACTGATCCGCGATCAGCTGCTGCGGCAGGCCGCGCCTCCGGGGCCCGGGGGCCTGATCCCGGGTCTGTGGACTCGTATTGTAGATGATTTATCTTTGTTGTTGCGCTACTCTTCGTTTCTTTACTTTCAGGTGTCATCCTTTCAGTCTGAATCTGGTCCAACGTCAAACAGACTCCCTCTTCCATGTCTCCTCTCGCTCACACCGGGAATATTAAAATTGATAAACACCAACAGATAATACGAGCTCTGCGGTCCGGTGCTTCTGGGGATGTTACTTTACATTTTCATTTGTAAAAAGAGCTCTTTCACTCTGTCAACTCCCCCCCCCCCTCCTCCCCCCTCCCCCATCATCACCCATCTTTTCGCTCCGCCTCGGTTGGGGGCGGGACTTCCACGGGCCACTCATTCTGCACCAGCCAATCAGACGTGCTCTCTCTGAATGCAGCATTTGAGCAGCCAATGGAGCCGCGGAGGGGTCTGAGCCCCCTGGTGGTCACTTCAAAGTCCGCAGTCTGCAGGACTGTGCAAACTGATAACTGTTGACAATAGTGTGTGCGTGTGTGTGTGTGTGTGTGCGCGTGTGTGCATGTGCGTGCGTGTGCGTGTGTGTGTGCGTGTGTCTCTAGGTGAGGGATCTGTTATATGGAGTCTAGAGTGTTATGCATAATCCTCAAGTGAACTCCACTGAGTTTAAGAGTGGAGGATAGAGTGGAGGAATGAGTGGAGTGTAGAGTGTGAGAGTGTGTGGAGGAGTGAGAGTGTGTAGAGTGGAGGAGTAGAGTGGAGGAATAGAGTGGAGGAGTAGAGTGGAGGAATAGAGTGGAGGAGTAGAGTGGAGGAATAGAGTGGAGGAGTAGAGTGGAGAAATAGAGTGGAGGAGTAGAGTGGAGGAGTAGAGTGGAGGAATAGAGTGGAGGAGAGGAATAGAGTGGAGGAGTAGAGTGGAGGAATAGAGTGGAGGAGTAGAGTGGAGGAATAGAGTGGAGGAATAGAGTGGAGGAGTAGAGTGGAGGAATAGAGTGGAGGAATAGAGTGGAGGAGTAGAGTGAAGGAATAGAGTGGAGGAATAGAGTGGAGGAATAGAGTGGAGGAATAGAGTGGAGGAGTAGAGTGGAGGAATAGAGTGGAGGAGTAGAGTGGAGGAGTAGAGTGGAGGAATAGAGTGGAGGAGTAGAGTGGAGGAGTAGAGTGGAGGAGTAGAGTGGAGGAATAGAGTGGAGGAGTAGAGTGGAGGAGTAGAGTGGAGGAGTAGAGTGGAGGAATAGAGTGGAGGAGAGGAATAGAGTGGAGGTGTAGAGTGGAGGAATAGAGTGGAGGAGTAGAGTGGAGGAGTAGAGTGGAGGAATAGAGTGGAGGAGTAGAGTGGAGGAGTAGAGTGGAGGAATAGAGTGGAGGAGAGGAATAGAGTGGAGGTGTAGAGTGGAGGAATAGAGTGGAGGAATAGAGTGGAGGAGAGGAATAGAGTGGAGGATTAGAGTGGAGGAGTAGAGTGGAGGAGTAGAGTGGAGGATTAGAGTGGAGGAGTAGAGTGGAGGAGTAGAGTGGAGGAATAGAGTGGAGGAGTAGAGTGGAGGAGTAGAGTGGAGAAATAGAGTGGAGGAGTAGAGTGGAGGAATAGAGTGGAGGAGTAGAGTGGAGGAATAGAGTGGAGGAGTAGAGTGGAGGAGTAGAGTGGAGGAGTAGAGTGGAGGAATAGAGTGGAGGAGAGGAATAGAGTGGAGGAATAGAGTGGAGGAGTAGAGTGGAGGAGTACAGTGGAGGAGTAGAGTGGAGGAATAGAGTGGAGGAATAGAGTGGAGGAGTAGAGTGGAGGAATAGAGTGGAGGAGTAGAGTGGAGGAATAGAGTGGAGGAGTAGAGTGGAGGAATAGAGTGGAGGATTAGAGTGGAGGAGTAGAGTGGAGGAATATAGTGGAGGAGTAGAATGGAGGAATAGAGTGGAGGAGTAGAGTGAAGGAATAGAGTGGAGGAGTAGAGTGGAGGAATAGAGTGGAGGAATAGAGTGGAGGAGTAGAGTGGAGGAATAGAGTGGAGGAGTAGAGTGGAGGAATAGAGTGGAGGAATAGGAATAGAGTGGAGGAATAGAGTGGAGGAGTACAGTGGAGGAGTAGAGTGGAGGAATAGAGTGGACTGTGGAGGAATAGAGTGGAGGAGTAGAGTGGAGGAGTAGAGTGGAGGAGTAGAGTGGAGGAGTACAGTGGAGGAGTAGAGTGGAGGAATAGAGTGGACTGTGGAGGAATAGAGTGGAGGAGTAGAGTGGAGGAGTAGAGTGGAGGAATAGAGTGGAGGAGTACAGTGGAGGAGTAGAGTGGAGGAATAGAGTGGAGGAATAGAGTGGAGGAGTAGAGTGGAGGAATAGAGTGGAGGAATAGAGTGGAGGAATAGAGTGGAGGAGTAGAGTGGAGGAATAGAGTGGACTGTGGAGGAATAGAGTGGAGGAGTAGAGTGGAGGAGTAGAGTGGAGGAGTACAGTGGAGGAGTAGAGTGGAGGAATAGAGTGGACTGTGGAGGAATAGAGTGGAGGAGTAGAGTGGAGGAGTAGAGTGGAGGAATAGAGTGGAGGAGTACAGTGGAGGAGTAGAGTGGAGGAATAGAGTGGAGGAATAGAGTGGAGGAGTAGAGTGGAGGAGTAGAGTGGAGGAATAGAGTGGAGGAATAGAGTGAAGGAATAGAGTGGAGGAGTAGAGTGGAGGAGTAGAGTGGAGGAATAGAGTGGAGGAGTAGAGTGAAGGAGTAGAGTGGAGGAGTAGAGTGGAGGAGTAGAGTGGAGGAATAGAGTGGAGGAGTAGAGTGAAGGAATAGAGTGGAGGAGTAGAGTGGACTGTGGAGGAATAGAGTGGAGGAATAGAGTGAAGGAGTAGAGTGGAGGAGTAGAGTGGAGGAGTAGAGTGGAGGAATAGAGTGAAGTTCTAAATAGTCTATAATCATTCCTCTTCCTCTACAGAGGGCAGGTGATGCCCCTCCCCCTCCCACCGTGTTCCTCCAATCACGAGATACCTCGGCAGGTCACGTGTTTCCCAGTTTGAGCACCAGACTGAGTGAGAAGAGCCAATTGGGACGCAGCCCAAACGTGTTGTCAGTGACGTCACTCTCTGAAGAGACGTGTTTCCCCACCAGACGGAGGAGGTTTCATTTAGTTTAGTAGGATCCATCTTAAAGTCAAACAGACCGTAAAGCAGGCTCTGCTTTGGGGGCGGGGCTTCCAGGTGATTGACAGGTGGAAGCAGCGCGAGGGCCTCCGGGACGTCCGAGGAGCGTTCGGTTGTTTTTAGCTCCGCCTTCTGGTTGCAAAAAAACAACAACAAAGATGACGGACGGCCGAACGCCGACGAGACGTCCACTAACAGACGGGTGACGCCTGTGAGGCTCCGGCCGCTCCTTATGTTTACTTTAACACATGAGTGACACTCCTTCTACACAGTCTTATGATTACTTTAACACATTATTGACTTTACAACAAGAGGAAACCGGACGGGACTCTTTTTTTAATTTTTACGACACTTTCACCTCCTTTTCTCCGCAGCCGGTCTCGTCGGCGCCCCTTCCGGCAGCTGCTGCTGCCCGGCGTAGCACGGCGTCCTCCGGTCACGTGGTCAGACCTGCCCCCGAAGAGAAGAGTGGTCCGTGTACGTAATGTTAGTTTGTTTTTTCGTTTCATTCCAAATACGGAATACGGAAATCACGTGGTTTTTTCGTTTTCCGTTTGAAAACCAAAAACGGAAAAACGGAATACCACCTCCGTATTTCGTTTCTGCTGTCTGAAACCAAAAACGACAGAACGGAAGTGCTTGAAATGAAAGTCAAAATAAAAGCCAGTGATACATATTCGTATTAACCTTAGAAGAATATTAATTAATCAATATAAAGAATAAAGAATTAAACGGGGATATTTTAACGATGCAAACACATAGCAGGGTAACGTTAGAAGAATATTAATTAGTCAATATAAAGAATAAAGAATTAAACCTGGATATGTTAGCGACAGTGGTGACGACGGGAAGTTTAATATTCATGTACACAGCAAGAATCACCTTCTCACTTAATCGTTGCATTGTTTGATGCAACACAGTTCCTAATATAGATTAATCAAAGTAATGTTTCTGTGCAGAGTTGTTGCTGTTAATATTTCCACCGCAGAGTAAACGGTTCACCTTTATACCGCTAGATGGCAGTATACCTGTTATTGATACATATGTATTTAATGCCGTTTATTTCCTCTCATATTTATGTTCATGGTTAACTTCCAGCATAGTTGTATACATCATGTATTTACTTGTTTTATTTGGGTCATTTTGGAACAAAACATTCCCACATGGAAGAGTGAGGATATGATGACCACGAGGCAATACATATTGACAATTGAAAAATAAAGAGACAGTTGATTTTTTCTTATTAAGCAGCGTTCAGTTAGCACCCAGTCACAGCACCACCTGTGCTTCACCTGTAACCTTCATTACTACATCATCATTACATCACCGGTTAATGGGGACACGTTTTTTGTTTTGTTTTTTGTTTTATGTTTATATGCATGTGTGTGTGTATGTATAGTGTGTGTGTTTATATGTATATATGTGTGTGTATATGTATGTATATATATACGTATGTATGTGTGTATATATATATATGATTCTTTGAAATAAGTTTTTTCGAGAAATCATAGGTTAGGGCACTTATAAGCTCGTTAGCTTCAGCCTCGACCCTTTCGGTCAGCCACTTTCTTCTTTTGTTGAATTATGATTGTTGTATATTTTGCTGATGGAAATAAACTAAATCATCATCAACATGTAACCTGTTCTGTTGTGACTCTGCTGTCAGTGTCTTCCTCCTCTGACTACATCACATCATCATCAACATGTAACCTGTTCTGTTGTGACTCTGCTGTCAGTGTCTTTACTCCTCTGACTACATCACATCATCATCAACATGTAACCTGTTCTGTTGTGACTCTGCTGTCAGTGTCTTCCTCCTCTGACTACATCACATCATCATCAACATGTAACCTGTTCTGTTGTGACTCTCCTGTCTTAGCCCTCTGACTACATCACATCATCATCATGTAGTCCTCTGGTCTCCAGAAGGATGGAGCTCTGTGTTGTGTGTGAAAATGTTTTGAGGAGCTGACTCCATGAGTTATTGTATCAGAGTGAAACATGGAGAGCACAGCTCCTCACATCTCTAACATGTCTCACATAGATTTAGATAAGCCATATTCATTGTATTTGTACACACTTAAAGCTGATTCTGGTGGGGGGGCTTTATGAGTCCTTATACGCCGAAGATCGGAAAGCTACAAACAAATACTTGAGTTATGGTTAACTAGTTTGGGGTCTCCAAACTAGTTAACCATAATATCCTTTTCTCTTATTTTTTCCCCTAACATGTAATATTTCTCCAGAGCAGCAAGTCATGACCTTGTTTAGCTCAGAGCAGCAGCTCACATGTACTTATATCTGATCCAATGACATCTGCACACTTCTAGATTCGTAAAGAAAGACAATCTTTGGTATTTTCTAATTCTTTATGTCAAGCACAAGTTAACTACTCCCCTAAAAGAGGGAGCCTTCAGAATTAGTGGTCGCATTGCATTAGGATTACATTCCTGTATTTGAATTGTATTGCTGGATCTCAATTCCTCTGATTCTTCCATCTGCAGTCAATCTGCTCGCATGATTTACATCATCAAAGTGTTGCCTTCCAAGAGCTGTTCCTAATGAAAAGTGAATGTCAGATGTATGAACCGTCCTGACTGAGCTTCACTGAAGCTTCATACCTGCTACAAGCTCAGGTCAAAATGGTGTTTAGTATGATGTGATTCATAGGTTGGCTCAGATTGTTTATCATTGATGTTTGTTCCTGCTGTTTGATTGTCGTGCTCAGACATCAGCTGTGTTCTTTGTGAAGCAATAGGTGTCAGATTGGCATCCAAACTGAGGGTGTCAGGGTCCTTAAGCTGCCCTTCATAAACAAGCGAGGTTCCCAACCACATCGGGGTCCTCCTCCAGTGGGAAATCTTCACTCTGGGTCCAAATCTGTGATGTCCGGCTGTCGGGAAGACCGACTTATGAGCCTGAAACAAGTGATACGATGGTGGCTGATGTATGAAGTTATCATGGCTTCACCGCCCGAAACCGGCTGCAACCGTCTTGTGTGTGTATATTTTGGGGTGTACGTTTGTTACCTAGGTCAGAGGTCACTGAACAAGCCATCTTCCAGTGCCTTACTCACACTGGCAGGGGGTCAACACACCGTGTCACTATCAATAGTTGGTGTTACAGGTCCAGCCTTCCCTATTACAGATTAAAAATGAAATTCGTGCCAGACTTTGAAGACAACAGAAGTGTTTATTCAAAAAGAACATATTTCTCCCTTTAGACCCCCAACATTTGAAGAAAAGCAAAAAACATTCCGTCAGTTGAACCAATTAAAAAGCACAGACAATAACAATTTAGACACACAAAAAAACATCAGCGTTGACAATGTCTCCTTGAGATGTCGATGAGGCCTTTGAGTCCATCTTTGAACGGTTGTGGCAGATTATTCACTGCATTGTCCAGCAGGACACTTGTATCAGGGCACTGCAGAGCAAATCCCCTCACTGCAGCTTCCTGGTCCTGTGACCTTGGAAATGGGTTGGTGCCAAAGTCTGACACTCTGTCAGTGAGCCCACTTCCTGGTCGTACCAGTCTGCAGCCACAGATGCATTTGGCAAAAGGTCTGTCGACAGCTTATCTGGGCATCCATCTCTGGCCAAGTCATTTGGGATCCCCCTCCCTGTAATAATAATTCAATGTGGCTGTCACAACCATGCCATGTATTGCAACATGCTCCTTCTAGTATTTGATTAAACATGTTTAAGAAACATTCAATAGTAAAACATTTTGAAAATAATTATTCACATTAAAAAAGGCTTGAAAGACCAACCCGAAGACATACCAGGAATCCTGTGTGCATTCCATGCTTGCACAGTTCGGTTAACACCGATCTGGGCCAACTGGCATGTCAAAGATGACACACAGAACCGAGTCATCTGGTCCTCCATGTCCAGCTCCTCCTGATCCACCAGTTGGACCAATGCAGCTTTCAACGGCTAGTTAACCCGGTTGTTGGTTTCTGGCCAGATTCTCTCGATTCTGTGATTCTGTCATTGCAAAATAGACATTTTCAGATTCTTGATAAACAAATATTTCCCCCGCCCCCCCCAGACTAACTTACTTTCACACATTTCAATATCTTCAGTTAACCATTTAATTAATGAGTGAAATATTAAGTGTGAAATAGTTATTTAATTACATGTTGATTAACTGTGTTGCATCAAACAATGCAACGATTAAGTGAGAAGGTGATTCTTGCTGTGTACATGAATATTAAACTTCCCGTCGTCACCACTGTCGCTAACATATCCAGGTTTAATTCTTTATTCTTTATATTGACTAATTAATATTCTTCTAACGTTACCCTGCTATGTGTTTGCATCGTTAAAATACCCCCGTTTAATTATTTATTCTTTATATTGATTAATTAATATTCTTCTAAGGTTAATACGAATATGTATCACTGGCTTTTATTTTGACTTTCATTTTAAGCACTTCCGTTCTGTCGTTTTTGGTTTCAGACCGCAGAAACGAAATACGGAGGTGGTATTCCGTTTTTCCGTTTTGGTTTTCAAACGGAAAACGAAAAAACCACGTGATTTCCGTATTCCGTATTTGGAATGAAACGAAAAAACAAAATAACATTACGTACACGGACCAAGAGTGAACCTCATGTGGAGGTCATGGAGTTATGACGTATGAATTATTCAAACACATGAGATAAGATAAGATTTATACTTTATTAATCCCAAAGAGGAAATTAGTTCTCTGCATTTAACCCATCCTTAGTTATTAAGGAGCAGTGGGCTGCAGTGAAGCGCCTGGGAAGCAACTGGGGGTTCAGTGCCTTGCTCAAGGACACTTCGACGTGCAACTAATGGGGAGAGCCAGGAACGAACCCACAACCTTGCGGTTGCGGGACGGCCCTCTTACCCCACTGAGCTACAGCCGACCCTACATGAGAATGTCCTCCATAAATGTCAGACTATTCCTTTTAAAAACAGCGGTAAAGAGATCTCTATCTCCCAGAAACCCCCCTTTTGATACCTTTCTGCAAAATACAAACATGAAATATTAAGATGTATGAATCTCACAGGGGAATATAAAACAATTAAACCTGTAAAAAAGCTCAATTATCAATTCAACTAATGCAAAATAAGAGTTTTAATTACTGCAGGCTCGTACTATCATAATATTTTTTCTCCATTGCGGTTTCACACACGTGATATAATCATAAATAATCCGAGCTATTAGTTGATTATCGACAAGAAGTCAATCGGTAACAATTTGTATAATCTAATGAGTGTTTTAAAGCATATTGGAAGCAAATAATAATAAATACACTTTTTAAACACTGGCTTCAGTCGGACGCTTTTCTGTGTTTTCTGGTTGGTAAACTGAATATTTGGGGATTTTTTTTACTCTGTTGAAAAAACAAAACAATAAATCTGAATGTGATCTGATCCCAGAGCGAGAAGAAGTTGTTAAAACTTCTGGTAAACTAGCAAAATAATGTGTAACGATCACTCACAGGGGCCACTCTTCTGTATAGAGAGAACTTTCATATATATACATACATATATATATATAGACATATATATATATACATATATATATATATGTACATATATCAATATATATATATATATATATATATATTTACCTGCAACTACTTTTAAAAAGTGGCTTCAGGTCATCAGTGTTCTGGAGGTCTGGAGGATCTGTCTCTGCAGCTCGTGTTTCCTGTCTGAACATCCTGACCTCTGCAGCACCCTCCAGGCCCAAGATACCCCCCCCCCCCCCCCCCAGTCCTTACTCAGCACAGACTCAACATCAGAATCAGAATCAGAATCAGAAACAGTTTTATTGCCAGGAATGTTTACACAAACGAGGAATTTTTTTTGGTGGAAGGTGCAACATTTGGACATGACAAACAAACAACAATCAACACGACAGAAAGACAACAAGTAATGTGAAAGTGTTTGGGTGTATGCTTCAAGTGGTGTGTTTTAGTTAAAAGTGTATGTTACGCGTGGCGTGTGTTTAAGTTAAAGTGCATGCAAATAAAGTGGCATGTGTGTGGAGGAGGCCTCAAGTTAAAGTGCATGTTAAAGTGACGTGTGGAGGAGGGAAGAAGAAGGAGGAGGGAGGAGGTGGGAGGAAGAGGGAGGAGGAGGAAGAGGAAGGAGCGGGAAGAAGGAGGAGAGAGGAAGGTGGAAGAAGAGGTGGTAGTCCTGGGGGTGACAGTCAGTCAGTCCCGGGCTCCATTGATGAGCCCGACTGCCGACGGGGAAAAAGTTTTGGGGTGGCGGGTGGTATTTGTCATGATGGTCCGCAGCCTTCTCCCGAGGAGGGACTCAACAGGGAGTGTCCAGGGTGGGAGGGGTCAGCGACAATCTTTCTGGCCCGCTTCAGTGACCTGGAAGTGAACAGGACCTGGAGGGAAGGCAGATTGCAGCCGATAACCCTCTCAAGATTCAAGATTCAAGATTCAAGATGTTTTATTTGTCACATACACACACAGGGTGTGCAGTGAAATGAAAGTGGCAATGCTCAGCAGGAATGTGCAAGGGCAACAAGTACACACTATTTACAATAAAAAACAACACAATATTTACAGTAAGTGTGTGTGTGTGTGTGTGTGTGTGTGCCTAAGAGGGGCAGTTGTGTGGGTCTATGTGGGGGTCCTGGTGAGGTCGGAGTTCACAATCCTGATGGCCTGAGGAAAGAAACTCCGTCTCAGTCTCTCTGTTCTTGCAGCGTGACTACGGAGGCGCCTGCCTGACCGCAGCAGCTGAAACAGTCTGTTGTTGGGGTGGTGAGGATCCTTCATGATCCTGCCGGCTCTGGTTCTGCACCTCCTGGTGTACAAGTCCTGCAGGGTGGGGAGTGTAGTTCCAATAGTGCGCTCAGCCGAACGCACTACTCTCTGCAGAGCCTTCCTGTCCTGAGCGGAGCAGTTGCCAAACCAGGCTGTGATGCTTCCTGTCAGGACGCTCTCTACAGCTCCAGAGTAGAAGGACTGAAGGATCCTCTGGGAAACTTTAAATTTCCTCAGCTGCCTGAGGTGGTAGAGGCGCTGCCTTGCCTTTCTCACCAGAGTGTCTGTGTTCATGACCATGTCAGATCCTCGGTGATGTGGACTCCCAGGTATTTATACCCGCTCACCCTCTCCACAGTAGTCCCGTTAATCCCCAGTGGTGAGTACGTCCTCTGTTGTTGTACCTCCCAAAGTCCACAATCAGCTCCTTAGTTTTGGTGACATTCATGATGAGGCTGTTGTCCTGGCACCAGAGTGACAGATCAGCAACTTCCTCCAGGTAGGCCTTCTCGTCGTTGTCGGAGATCAGGCCCACCACCACTGTGTCATCCGCAAACTTGATGATGGTGTTGAGCTGAACCTGGCCACACAGTCATGTGTGTACAGGGAGTACAGTAGGGGCTGAGGACGCAACCCTGGGGATCCTGTGTTCAGGGTGAGGGGTTTGAGGTGTGTCTGCCCACCCTGACCACCTGTGGCCTGGCGGTCAGGAAGTCCAGGATCCAAGCACACAGGGGTGTTCAGTCCCAGCTCAATCAGCTTGCCGCCAGTCTGAGGGGACTATGGTGTTGAAAGCTGAACTATAATCAATGAACAGCAGTCTCACATAGCCCCCTCTGGCTGTCCAGATGAGAGTGTGGTGTGCAGTACCTGGGAGACAGCATCATCCGTGGATCTGTTTGGGCGATAAGCAAACTGCAGCGGGTCCATGGAGGAAGGGAGGAAGGCGCAGATGTAGTCCTTTATCAGCCTCTCAAAGCATTTCATGACCACCGAGGTGAGGGCAACCGGTCGGTAGTCATTCATACATGCTGGAGAAGCATTCTTGGGCACAGGGACAATAGTGGATCTCTTGAAGCAGGCGGGACCACGGACTCAGCCAGGAGAGGTTGAATATTGTGGTGAACACTGGAGCTAGCTGGTTAGCACAGGTCTTCAGTACTCGCCCAGATATGCCATCTGGACCTGCAGCTTTCCTGGTGTTCACCTCAACAGAGCCCTCCTCACACTGTGCTCGGTCACAGAGAGTGTGTGTTCATCCCCAGCGGTAGAACTCACCTCGGCTACGCTTAACGGTGTTGTTGTTAGCGGCGAGCTAGCGCTGTTGTTGCTAGCCTCAAACCGTGCATAAAATGAGTTCAGGTCGTCCGCTAGGGATGCGTCGGCACTCACCATTGCGCGGGGTCTGCTCTGGTAGTCTGTGATAGTCCGTAGTCCCTGCCATAGGCGCCTGGTGTCGCGCTGCTCCATCTGTGATTCCACTCTGTCTCGGTACCTCCTCTTGGCTTCCTTCACCGCCCTCCTCAGTCCATAGACCGCTGCCTTGTACTCGTCCATGTTGCCGGATACAAGACCGGAGTTATAGGCAGCAATGCAGGCGTTCACAGCTTCACGGATGGATCTATCAACCCACGGCTTTTGGTTAGGAAAGACCCTAACTTTTACCGTGGGGACGATGGTGTCCGCTAAGCGTTATGAGGCTCATTGCTACTCAAGAACTCGCTGACGTCACTGGAACTGGATTGGATCATGTCCCAGTCGACGACACGCAGAGCGCCCTGTAGCTCAGCCTCTGATTGGTCAGACCACCGCTTCGTTCCTCGTCACTACCGCTTCCAGCGATCTTTGCCGGTACTCCGGAAGCAAGAAAATGGCGGCATGGTCCGATTTGCGAGCGGAGGGAGAGAGACAGCCTTGTAGCCTCTCTTGAATGGCGTATAGCAGTGGTCCAACGTTCTTTCCCTCTGGTAGCACACGTAATGTGCTGGTGAAAGTTCGCATGACTTTTTAGGTTTGCCTTGTTAAAGTCCCCAGCCACCACCACAGCCGTCGGGATACTTGTTCTGATGCCGACATAACACATCATGTAGGTCCGATGGTGCTACGCCGGTGTCCGCTTGTGGTGGAATGTAGACGGCTGTGGTGATGACCGAGCTGAACTCCCGGGAAGGTAGAATGGACGGCATGAGATCGTCAGATGTTCCAGGTTCGCGAGCAGGAACGAGAAAGAGTCTTAATGTCCTTGGGGTCGCACCACTTGTTGTTTGTCATGAAGCAAACCCTCCACCCTTAGATTTACCAGACTCTTCCGTTCTGTCTGCACGGAAAACAGAGAAGGACTCGGTTGGGCATATGACTCGATCCGGCACCAGCGGGTCAGCCATGTTTCCGTCAGACAAAAGATATTACAGTCCTCATGTCCCGTTGGAATCTGATCCTGCCCTAACATCATCCATCTTATTTTCCAGAGACTGGACGTCAACAAGAAGGATGCTGGGCAGAGGTGGACGGAGGGCTTGAAGTCTCAGTCTGTTCCGAATTCGCTCCGTTTCCCTCGATGTTTTCGTCTCTCCCGTAGTAGCGGCTCCACTGTTGTTGTTGTGGTTCGCCTACGATCTCTGCAGGCCACGCTGGATCGATGGAAAAAGTGGACAAAAACCCTTGTTTTGCGCAAAAGTTTATGTCCAAAAGTGTGCTGCGGTCGTATGCTGTTAGTGCCGATGTGTTTGTGGCAAAGAAAATATTAAAAATAAACACAAAAACTAAAAGAGCGCACAATCTCCGCGGAGCTACCTCGACGGCGTCTGGACACAGCCGCGCCATCGGCCGAGCG
>NC_079396.1:28656910-28666910 GCF_029220125.1 Pseudoliparis swirei
CACACACACAATGTGTGATCAGCTGCTTTCCTTTTACAGCCTCCCCCAGTGTGTGTGTGTGTCTGTGTCTGTGTGTGTGTTGGGTCAGGGAGATGTTTCCACAGGCCCTCGTGGTGAAGAGGCAAGGTGTTTCTATAGGGGGGGGGGGGCATTGTGGTTTTAAAAGATGCTGAACAAGAAAAAGTCCAGCTCCTCACACACACACACATACACACACACACACACACACGCACTAATGTAAATGACTTTGTGCTGATCTTCACTTGCAGGCTGAGAGATGAAGCCACGCCCACTTACATACTTATATATACATATATATGAATATGCATATGAATGTATATATATTCATATCTAAATATACACTACCGTTCAAAAGTTTGGGATCACTTAGAAATGTCCTTATTTTTCAAAGAAAAGCATTGTTTATTTCAATGAAGATAACATTAAATCAATCAGAAATACACTCTATACATTGTTAATGTGGTAAATGACTATTCTAGGTGAAACGTCTGGTTTCTAATGAAATATCTCCAGAGGTGTATAGAGGCCCATTTCCATCAACTATCACTCCAGTGTTCTAATGGTACATTGTGTTTGCTAATCGCCTTAGAAGACTAATGTCTGATTAGAAAACCCTTGTGCAATTATGTTAGCACAGCTGAAAACTTTTTTGCTGATGAGAGAAGCTATACAACTGGCCTTCCTTTGAGCTAGTTGATTATCTGGAGCATCACATTTGTGGGTTCGATAAGACTCTCAAAATGGCCAGAAAAAAGAAGTTTCCTGTGAAACTCGCCAGTCTATTCTTGTTCTTAGAAATGAAGGCTATTCCATGCGAGAAATTGCAAAGAAACTGAAAATGTCCTCCAGCGGTGTGTACTACTCCCTTCAGAGAACAGCACCAACGGGCTCTAACCAGAGCAGAAAGAGAAGTGGGAGGCCCCGGTGCACAACTCAGCAAGAAGACAAGTACATTAGAGTCTCTAGTTTGAGAAACAGACGCCTCACAGGTCCTCAACTGGCAGCTTCTTTAAATGGTACCTGCAAAACGCCAGTGTCAACGTCGACAGTGAAGAGGCGACTCCGGGATGCTGGCCTTCTAGGCAGAGTGGCAAAGAAAAAGCCATATCTGAGACTGGCCAATAAAAAGAAAAGATTGGTATGGGCAAAAGAACACAGGCATTGGACAGAGGAAGATTGGAAAAAGGTGTTCTGGACAGATGAATCCAAGTTTGAGGTGTTTGGATCACACAGAAGAACATTTGTGAGATGCAAAACAGGTGAAAAGATGCTGGAAGAGTGCCTGACACCATCTGTCAAGCATGGTGGAGGTCATGTGATGGTCTGGGGCTGCTTTGGTGCTGGGAAAGTGGGACATTTGTACCAGGTAAAAGGGATTTTAAATAAGGAAGGCTATCACTCCATTTGGCAACGCCATGCCATACCCTGTGGGCAGCGCTTGATTGGAGCCAATGTCCTCCTCCAACAGGACAATGACCCAAAGCACACCTCCACATTGTGAAGAACTCTTGAGGGAAGAAGCAGGCAGCTTGCTGTCTGTAATGGAGTGGCCAGTCACCAGATCTCAACCATTGAGCTGTTGTGGGAGCAGCTTGACCGTATGGTCCGCAAGAAGTGCCCATCAAGCCAATCCAACTTGTGGAGGTGCTTCAGGAAGCGTGGGGTGACATTTCAACAGATTACCTCAACAAATTAACAGCTAGAATGCCAAAGGTCTGCAATGCTGTCATTGCTGCAAAAGGAGCATTCTTTGACGAAAGCAAAGTTTGAAGAAAAAAAGTAATACTTCAAATACAAATCATTATTTCTAACCTTGTCAATGTCTTGACTATATTTTCTATACATTTTGCAACTCATTTGATAAATAAAAGTGTGAGTTTTCATGGAAAACACGAAATTGTCTGGGTGATCCCAAACTTTTGAATGGTAGTGTATATATATGTATAAATATATAAATATATACAAATATATATATATATATAAATGTATATAGAAAATATACAAATATATATACATATATATATAAATAAATAAATCAGCGTTTTTGTCAAGTGCCACTTTAAGCTCCAACATGTGCAGCAGCACCCCGGGCTACTTTCACTAGTGTCTTTGTGTGTCTTTGTGTGTCTCTCTCTGTGTGTCTCGCTGTGTGTGTGTGTGTGTGTGTGTGTGTGTGTGTGTGTGTGTGTGTGTGTGTGTGTGTGTGTGTGTGTGTGTGTGTGTGTGTGTGTGTGTGTCTTTACCGCCGCGCTGCCCCGGTGACCTCTCCAGTCTCCGTGGCGTCGGCGTCAACGAGCGCGCTAACGACGTGTGAACTTTTGGGCATGCCGCGACAATGGCGCCTTTTGGACAGGTGCATACATTACCCCCCCCCCCCCCCACTCAGCCAGCCATCGAGGTGCTTCCAGGGCCTTTGCGATGCTAAAGAGGACCACTGAGGACGCATTCCTGCGTAATGGCCGCCACCTGATGTCCGGCCTCGTAACCTCGTGATCACGTGACTCACCCGCGGCCTCCAGGTCGATCTAATCACGCGATGCAAAAACACACTACACTAAAACAATACAAATAACAAGTAATAACTGTAAAATAAGATCATGAAGAATATTTGGACGAAAAGACCAAATTAATATTATACATTTGTATTGCTTTATATTATTATTGTAACCCAGATGCACATCTTAATTATACAGCTAATAAAAAAAGGTACATGTTTGATTTCATGCGCCCGGTTTGGATTACGCACAACGTTTACGCACAACGTTTACGCACCGGAATAAATGAGAAGAACACCGCTTGGTCCATGTCCCCCGTGTGAGGTGCGCGAGGACCACGTCTGTCCCTAATATGTGAACCGGTGTTGTGTCCCTCACGCACCCCCGGGTCTCCGGCTCGCCGCGGGGTGCGTAAAGGCCTCGCGGCGCGCGGCGCGCATGGTTACACACCGGGACACCACCGGGACACCACCGGGACACCACCGGGACACCACCGGGACACCACCGGGACACCACCGGGACACCGCTCGTCTTTGGACACAACATAAATGTTCTTTAGACATCAGAGGAATTTAAATCACACACAACACCGGTTCACATATTAGGATATCAGGTTATCAGGGGTTCATTGTTGTGTTTCTGTTACTTGAGTCCTACCCCCCCCACACACACACACACACCAGCTCACGTGACGAGCCGACAAATGTGCGCTCACGGCTTTCTGGGCACATCGGTCACCTGCAGGGAGCACCGCGTTCGCGCGAATGGTGTGTCCCCCGTGGGCGGGGCCACGCCCCCCCCTTCACCCCTGACTATATGAGGAGATCGACTTTGCGACCAAGATACTTTCATTCGACCCGAGCTCCGAGTCGAGCTGCCGAAGACCAGGACCACCAAGACCACCAGGACCACCAAGACCACCAAGACCAGCAGGACCACCAAGACCACCAGGACGACCAAGACCACCAAGACCACTAGGACCACCAGGACCTCGCGCCCGGGCCTGCAGCGGGACCCGGCTCTCTTGGACCCGGAGCAGCGGACCCGCCATGCCTCGCTCGTTCCTCGTGAAGAAGTTCTCCCCCGGCCGGAAGCCGCTCAACCGGGAGCGCGCGCTGCAGAGCCAGGCCGGTAGGTCCCGCTGCCCGGTGCCTCCGGTGTTCATGTTCCACAGAAACCGTTAAACGTTTATTTATTTAAAGTTTGAGTTGATCTTTTATTTATTTCTGTGATAATTTGATCATCTGCTCGGGAGAGAAAAGTGTCGCGCGTTATTAGATTCACCAACTTACCTGACTTCTTCTCTTCTCCTTCTCTCCTATCCTCTTCTTGTCCTCCTCTCCTCCTCCTCCTCCTATCCTCTCCTCTTCCTCCTATCCTCTTCTCCTCCTCCTTTTCTTCTCCTCTTCTCCTCTTCTTCTCTCCTCTCCTCATCTTCTCCCTCCCATGTGTCTTCCAGCTTACGTCCCAGAATGCTTTGCGCAGGCCGTGGCCCCGACGCACTGCCCGACCACTCCGTTGTTCTGGGACGCCGTGGCCGCCCCTCCCCCCCCCGCCCCCTCGCCGCTCGGCCCTCTGGACCTCAGCGGCGCTCCGTCCAGCGGCGAGGACGAGGAGGACGGCGGGCGCACCTCCGACCCGCCGTCCCCGGACGCCATCCCGCTCTACGGCTCCGCCGGCCCGCCGCCGCCGCCCGCCGAGGCCGCCGCCCCCCCGGCCTTCCTGTGCCGACACTGCCCCAAGGCGTACGGCAGCCTGGGCGCCCTGAAGATGCACATCCGCTCTCACACGCTGCCCTGCGTCTGCTGCACCTGCGGGAAGGCCTTCTCCAGGCCCTGGCTGCTGAGGGGCCACATCCGCACACACACAGGTAACACACACACACACACACACAGGTATGACACACACACACACACACACGACACACACACACACACACACACAGGTATGACACACACACACACACACAGGTATGACACGCACACACACACACACAGGTATGACACACACACACACACACAGGTATGACACACACACTTAGAGTGGATGCCCCTCTGTTGGGTGTCAATGACCTCGTTGGTATTCATTGGTGTGAGTCACCCCCCCCCCCCCTCATTATGGGATGTGGCGTCGGGCTCTTTGTTAGTCATCTGCAGATCGTTTGAAAAAGTAACACGTTGACCTGGTGCTCATGACCTCTCTCCTCTCTCCTCTCCTCTCTCCTCTCTCCTCTCCTCTCTCCTCTCTCCTCTCTCCTCTCCTCTCCTCTCTCTCCTCTCTCCTCTCTCCTCTCCTCTCTCTCCTCTCTCTCTCCTCTCCCCCCTCTCCTCTCTCCTCTCTCCTCTCCTCTCTCTCCTCTCCTCTCCTCTCCTCTCTCCTCTCCTCTCCTCCTCTCCTCTCCTCTCTCCTCCTCCTCTCCTCTCTCCTCTCCTCCTCCCTCTCCTCTCCTCTCCTCTCTCCTCTCCTCTCCTCTCTCCTCCTCTCCTCTCCTCTTCTCCTCCTCCCTCCTCTCTCCTCTCCTCCTCTCCTCTCCTCCTCTCCTCTCCTCCTCTCTCCTCCTCCTCTCCTCCTCTCCTCCTCTCTCCTCCTCCTCCTCTCCTCTCCCTCTTCCCTCCCCCTCTCCTCCTCTCCTCCTCTCTCTCTCCTCTCCTCTCCTCTCTCCTCTCTCCTCCTCTCCTCGTCTCCTCTCTCCTCTCCTCTCCTCGTCTCCTTCCTCCTCTCCTTCCTCTCCTCGTCTCCTCCCCACTAGGCGAGCGTCCCTTCTCCTGCCAGCACTGCAGCCGCGCCTTCGCTGACCGCTCCAACCTGCGCGCTCACCTGCAGACGCACTCCGAGGTGAAGAAGTACGGATGCAGCTGCGCCCAGCCGCATGTCGCTTCATAAGCACGCCGCGCTGCTGCCCCGCCTCGTAGACCCCCTCTCTTAGACCCCCTGAAGACGTTCGCCCACCGGACTTCAACACGCTCGATGTGTCGGGAGAACTGGAGTTCTGTTGCTGACTCCTCCCCCAGGACTCTGACGGTAGCTTTAGTTTGGGTCGCGTCCCGTCAGGTGTGTAGGTAGGTGTGTGTGCGTGTGTGTGTAGGTGTGTGTAGATGTGTGTGTGTGAAGCCAGCTGGACATCCAGTTAAATCCTAGGAAGCTCCACCGGTGCCGGCCGGTCCGGGACTCGGGCCGTGTTGCAGCTGCTGTGTGAGTGTGAGAGTGTGTGTGTGAGAGTGTGTGTGTGTGAGTGTGAGTGAGTGTGTGAGAGTGTGAGTGTGTGTGAGTGTGTGTGTGAGTGAGTGTGTGAGTGTGTGTGTGTGAGTGTGAGAGTGTGAGTGAGTGTGTGTGTGAGTGTGTGAGTGTGTGTGTGAGTGAGTGTGTGTGAGAGTGTGTGTGTGTGAGTGTGTGTGTGTCATTCCTCACCATACTATACCTCCATGGCGTGTGTGTGGCAGCTGTCTGAGACGTGTTCGCCGTGACCTCGTCGACCTTCAACGTGACCAAACCCTCCCGGCTCGTCTCGTTTAGACGTGTTTCTGTTTTTAATGAAATGGGAAACAATGACTTCTTTATTTTGTATTATCTTCCACATGTAAATAAAAATATTTTGTTTAAAACCTTTTGTGGAACGTTAATATTCAGGATGTCAACGTCTATTGTGTGAACCGCCGCCTCCAAATGAGCAGGTCAGGACAGACGGGGGGGGGGGGGGGGGCGCACCTGCACACACCTGCCAGGCTGTCAACACACACACACACACATATACACACACACATATATACACACACACACATATACACACACAGAGGCCTTCGTGGTGAAGAGGCAAGGTGTCTATAGGGGGGGGGGGCATTGTGGTTTTAAACGATGCTGAACAAGAAAAAGTCCAGCTCCTCACACACACACACACACACACAACCCCACACACCTACACCTTCACACACACACCTATACCTACACACACACCTACACACACACACACACACACACACACACACACCTACGCACACACGTGAATGAAGAGCATCACTTTCATCGTGTGGATGAGTCGTCGTCTCCCTGCTGCACAGCTAGTGAGTCAGGAGGGCTGAACTCCTGAACTGAGCAGAGAGGAGGCGCAGCAGAGGAGGTGCAGCAGAGGAGGTGCAGCAGAGGAGGTGCAGCAGAGGAGGTGCAGCAGAGGAGGCGCAGCGGGCCGTGACGTTGTGATTCTTTGAAGCCTTGATTTGAGAATTTTGTCCGTCGTCATCTTGGTTTTTTAACGTTGCCTGTTTGACACGAGAGGGGGCGGAGCCTAACCGAACGCTGACGGGGACATTATTAATGTTGTGAAAACCATCGTGAACGAGTTAAAGATGTGAGACGGTGGTCAGGAGAGAGAATGCAGCTTCAACACATGAAGCAGAGACTTCTATACAACCAGAGGAGTCGCCCCCTGGTGGTCAGAAGAGAGAATGCAGCTTCAACACATGAAGCAGAGACTTCTATACATCCAGAGTCGCCCCCTGGTGGTCTATACTATATTCTACTCAAACCCTCTTTTCTTCTCATTGTTGAGTGATATTTAAACTGCGCCACCCCCCCAAAAAAATTCTCCAGCCGCCACTGATAGTGACTCTACTTATCTTGATGTATTCCCTCAGTAAACATTGTAAACATGAGTTTATGTCTCAGTCTCTAGTTTCAAGTCTTCTTCTATACAGCATGATGTCATCATTGATACTTTATGGTCATTTAGAGTCAGACCATGAAGCAGGGGGCGCTTTAGGGGCGGGGCTACAGGTGATTGACAGGGGGCGCTTTAGGGGCGGGGCTACAGGAGATTGACAGGGGGCGGGGCTACAGGTGCTTGACAGGGGGCGCTTTAGGGGCGGGGCTACAGGTGATTGACAGGTGTCCACCAGAGACGTATACGGTGTCTCCTCGGTCCTGATGGTCACTTCCTGTTTATTGCTGTAGCTAGCTACATAGCCAACTGCTAAGTAAATAAAAACACTTGGAGTATTCTCTCGGTAACTTCAGCCCACTCCTCAGGTGTTTCCTGTTCGCCTCCGGCTAACGTGACTAAGCTACAACGTCCTGTGGATAAAGTCTTCTTTTCATTTTATTTCCGCCGAGGGGCCGAGGGGACCGCTGTGTGGCGGCACTGCAGGTGTTGTGTGTGTGCTCTCTCTCTCTTTCTCTCTCTCTCTGGTATTCGCCCCCCGGGGTTCTGGTTCTGAGAGGTGCAAGGTGCACTTCTGTTCCTCCTGTCAGGGCCTGTGTGGCCCAGAGGGGGGGGGGGGGCAGTTCTATTGTCCCCACGCATTCCAGTCAATGAGAGATATGTGAGGGAGCGAGGAGGAGGTGTTGGGGGGGGGGGGGGGCATGTCTTTTGATTTGGGGATCTTGAGTGTATGTGTGTGACAGCGGAGAGCACAGATTGCTTCTCCTCCTCCCTCCCCCCCCCCTCCTCCTCCTGTCTTGTCCCATCCCTCAGGGAGCCGCCGGGCGATCGAGTGCACCTGCCTGAAATCGACACCCGAGGGCCAGACGCATATCACCTACCATCACACACACACACACACAGACACACATACACACACACACACACACACACACACACACACACACACACACACACACACACATACACACACACACACATACACACACACAGACACACACACACACAATTGCACTCTCGTTGAGAAACAAATTTAATAAACGACGTCTCAGAAATGTAAAATGTGGAAACCTCTTCAGGTTGAACACATTGTTTATGTTGCTGTTTATGTTGTTGTTTACGTCGTTGTTCACTTATTTACGTCGTTCACTTCTTTACATCGTGGTTTACGTCGTTGTTCACTTGTTAATTTCGTCATTTATGTCGTTATTTACCTAGTTGTTTACGTCGCTCGGTTGCCATGTGACGGCCATGTGATGATCATGTGATGGTCATGTGATGATGGCCATGTGATGATCATGTGATGGTCATGTGATAGATAGATAGATAGATATAGATAGATATATACTTTATTAATCCCCAAGGGGAAATTTGTCGATGATGGTCATGTGATGATCATGTGGTCATGTGATGGACATGTGGTCATGTTATGGTCATGTGATGGTCATGTGATGGTCATGTGGTCATGTTATGGTCATTTGGTCATGTGATGTACATGTGGTCATGTTATGGTCATGTGATGGACATGTGGTCATGTGATGGATATGTGGTCATGTTATGGTCATGTGATGGTCATGTGGTCATGTGATGGTCATGTGGTCATGTGATGGACATGTGGTCATGTGATGGTCATGTGATGGACATGTGATGGTCATGTTATGGTCATGTGGTCATGTGATGGACATGTGGTCATGTTTTGGTCATGTGGTCATGTGATGGTCATGTGATGGTAATTTGGTCATGTGATGGACATGTGGTCATGTGATGGACATGTGGTCATGTGATGGTCATGTGATGGACATGTGGTCATGTGATGGTCATGTGATGGTCATGTTATGGTCATGTGGTCATGTGATGGTCATGTGGTCATGTTATGGTCATGTGATGGTTATGTGGTCATGTTATGGTCATGTGATGGACATGTGGTCATGTGATGGTCATGTGGTCATGTGATGGACATGTGGTCATGTTATGGTCATGTGATGGACATGTGGTCATGTGATGGACATGTGGTCATGTGATGGTCATGTGGTCATGTTATGGTCATGTGGTCATGTTATGGTCATGTGGTCATGTGATGGACATGTGGTCATGTTATGGTCATGTTATGGTCATGTGGTCATGTGATGGTCATGTGATGGTCATGTGGTCATGTGATGGTCATGTGGTCATGTTATGGTCATGTGGTCATGTGATGGTCATGTGATGGTCATGTGGTCATGTGATGGTCATGTGATGGTAATTTGGTCATGTGATGGACATGTGGTCATGTTATGGTCATGTGATGGACATGTGGTCATGTGATGGTCATGTGATGGACATGTGGTCATGTGGTCATGTGATGGTCATGTGGTCATGTTATGGTCATGTGATGGACATGTGGTCATGTGATGGACATGTGGTCATGTGATGGTCATGTGATGGACATGTGGTCATGTTATGGTCATGTGATGGACATGTGGTCATGTTATGGTCATGTGATGGACATGTGGTCATGTGATGGACATGTGGTCATGTTATGGTCAAAGTTGTTAACCTTTCCCTTCGCTCTGGCTGTGTCCCTCCTGTGCTCAAGGTTGCTGTCATCCGTCCCATTCTGAAGAAGCCCACCCTGGACCCGGAGGTTCTCGCCAACTACAGGCCTATCTCCAACCTTGCCTTCCTGTCCAAGGTGTTGGAGAAGGTAGTTGCTTCTCAACTTCAAGACCATCTCAAAAACAACAACTTATTTGAAAAATTCCAGTCAGGATTTGGTTCAGCCCACAGCACTGAAACAGCTTTACTAAAGGTGACAAATGACCTGCTGATGTCAGCCGATGCAGGATCACCTCAC